>NC_053024.1:484535987-484799591 GCF_003073215.2 Triticum urartu
GGTTCTTGCTTAAGCCCGTAGCAGCCACGTAAAACATGCAACAACAAAGTAGAGGACGTCTAACTTGTTTTTGCAAGGGCATGTTGTGATTGCATGTGATGTTTATCTTTTATGCATCTTATCTTGCTTTGATTGACGGTAGCATTATAAGATGATCTCTCACTAAATTATCAAGAAGTGTTCTCCCTGAGTATGCACCGTTGCGAAAGTTCTTCGTGCTGAGACACCACGTGATGATCGGGTGTGATAGGCTCTACGTTCAAATACAACGGGTGCAAAACAGTTGCACACGCAGAATACTCAGGTTATACTTGACGAGCCAAGAATATACAGATATGGCCTCGGAACACGGAGACCGAAAGGTCGAGCATGAATCATATAGTAGATATGATCAACATAGTGATGTTCACCAATGAAACTACTCCATCTCACGTGATGATCGGACATGGTTTAGTTGATTTGGATCATGTAATCACTTAGAGGATTAGAGGGATGTCTATCTAAGTGGGAGTTCTTTAAGTAATATGATTAATTGAACCTAAATTTATCATGAACTTAGTACCTGATAGTATCTTGCTTGTTTATGTATGATTGTAGATAAATGGCCCGTGCTGTTGTTCCGTTGAATTTTAATGCGTTCCTTGAGAAAGCAAAGTTGAAAGATGATGGTAGCAATTACACGGACTGGGTCCGTAACTTGAGGATTATCCTCATTGCTGCACAGAAGAATTACGTCCTGGAAGCACCGCTAGGTGCCAGGCCTGCTGCTGGAGCAACACCAGATGTTGTGAACGTCTGGCAGAGCAAAGCTGATGACTACTCGATAGTTCAGTGTGCCATGCTTTACGACTTAGAACCGGGACTTCAACGACGTTTTGAACGTCATGGAGCATATGAGATGTTCCAGGAGTTGAAGTTAATATTTCAAGCAAATGCCCGGATTGAGAGATATGAAGTCTCCAATAAGTTCTATAGCTGCAAGATGGAGGAGAACAGTTCTGTCAGTGAGCATATACTCAAAATGTCTGGGTATAATAATCACTTGATTCAAATGGGAGTTAATCTTCCAGATGATTGCGTCATTGACAGAATTCTCCAATCACTGCCACCAAGCTACAAGAGCTTCGTGATGAACTATAATATGCAAGGGATGAATAAGACTATTCCTGAGCTCTTCGCAATGTTGAAAGCTGCAGAGGTAGAAATCAAAAAGGAGCATCAAGTGTTGATGGTCAACAAGACCACTAGTTTCAAGAAAAAGGGCAAAGGGAAGAAGAAGGGGAACTTCAAGAAGAACAGCAAGCAAGTTGCTGCTCAAGAGAAGAAACCCAAGTCGGACCTAAGCCTGAAACTGAGTGCTTCTACTGCAAGCAGACTGGTCACTGGGAGCGGAATTGCCCCAAGTATTTGGCGGATAAGAAGGATGGCAAGGTGAACAAAGGTATATGTTATTGATGTGTACCTTACTAATGCTCGCAGTAGCACCTGGGTATTTGATACTGGTTCTGTTGCTAATATTTGCAACTCGAAACAGGGACTACGAATTAAGCGAAGATTGGCTAAGGAGGAGGTGACGATGCGCGTGGGAAACGGTTCCAAAGTCGATGTGATCGCGGTCGGCACGCTACCTCTACATCTACCTTCGGGATTAATATTAGACCTAAATAATTGTTATTTGGTGCCAGCGTTAAGCATGAACATTATATCTGGATCTTGTTTGATGCGAGACGGTTACTCATTTAAATCAGAGAATAATGGTTGTTCTATTTATATGAGTAATATCTTTTATGGTCATGCACCCTTGATGAGTGGTCTATTCTTATTGAATCTCGATAGTAGTAACACACATATTCATAATGTTGAAGCCAAAAGATGCAGAGTTGATAAAGATAGTGCAACTTATTTATGGCACTGCCGTTTAGGTCATATCGGTGTAAAGCGCATGAAGAAACTCCATACTGATGGACTTTTGGAACCACTTGATTATGAATCACTTGGTACTTGCGAACCGTGCCTCATGGGCAAGATGACTAAAACGCCATTCTCCGGTACTATGGAGAGAGCAACATATTTGTTGGAAATCATACATACTGATGTATGTGGTCCGATGAATATTGAGGCTCTTGGCGGATATCGTTATTTTCTCACCTTCACAGATGACTTAAGCAGATATGGATATATCTACTTAATGAAACATAAGTCTGAAACGTTTGAAAAGTTCAAAGAATTTCAGAGTGAAGTTGAAAATCATCGTAACAAGAAAATAAAGTTTCTACGATCTGATCGTGGAGGAGAATATTTGAGTTACGAGTTTGGTGTACATTTGAAACAATGCGGAATAGTTTCGCAACTCACGCCACCCGGAACACCACAGCGTAATGGTGTGCCCGAACGTCGTAATCGTACTTTACTAGATATGGTGTGATCTATGATGTCTCTTACTGATTTACCGCTATCATTTTGGGGTTGTGCTTTGGAGACGGCCGCATTCACGTTAAATAGGGCACCATCAAAATCCGTTGAGACGACGCCTTATGAACTATGGTTTCGCAAGAAACCAAAGTTGTCGTTTCTGAAAGTTTGGGGCTGCGATGCTTATGTGAAAAAGCTTCAACCTGAGAAGCTCGAACCCAAATCAGAGAAATGTGTCTTCATAGGATATTCAAAGGAGACTATTGGATACACCTTCTATCACAGATCCGAAGGCAAGACTTTTGTTGCTAAGTTCGGAAACTTTCTGGAGAAGGAGTTTCTATCGAAAGAAGTGAGTGGGAGGAAAGTAGAACTTGACGAGGTAACTGTACCTGCTCCCTTATTGGAAAGTAGTGCATCACAGAAAACTATTTCTGTGACACCTACACCAATTAGTGAGGAAGCTAATGATAATGATCATGAAACTTCAGAACAAGATACTACTGAACCTCGTAGATCAACCAGAGTGAGATCCGCGCCAGAGTGGTACGGTAATCTAGTTCTGGAAGTCATGCTACTAGATCATGATGAACCTACAAACTATGAAGAAGCGATGGTAAGCCCAGATTCCGCAAAATGGCTTGAAGCCATGAAATCTGAGATGGGATCCATGTATGAGAACAAAGTGTGGACTTTGGTTGACTTGCCCAATGATCGGCAAGCAATTGAGAATAAATGGATCTTCAAGAAGAAGACTGACGCCGACGGTAATATTACTGTCTACAAAGCTCGACTTGTCGCAAAAGGGTTTCGCCAAGTTCAAGGGGTTGACTATGATGAGACCTTCTCACCCGTAGCGATGCTTAAGTCTGTCCGAATCATGTTAGCAATTGCCGCATTTTATGATTATGAAATTTGGCAGATGGATGTCAGAACTGCATTCCTGAATGGATTTCTGGAAGAAGAGTTGTATATGATGCAACCGGAAGGTTTTGTCGATCCAAAGGGAGCTAACAAAGTGTGCAAGCTCCAGCGATCCATTTATGGACTGGTGCAAGCCTCTCGGAGTTGGAATAAACGCTTTGATAGTGTGATCAAAGCATTTGGTTTTATACAGACTTTTGGAGAAGCCTGTATTTACAAGAAAGTGAGTGGGAGCTCTGTAGGATTTCTGATATTATATGTGGATGACATATTACTGATTGGAAATAATATAGAATTTCTGGATAGCATAAAGGGATACTTGAATAAGAGTTTTTCAATGAAAGACCTCGGTGAAGCTGCTTACATATTAGGCATAAAGATCTATAGAGATAGAACAAGACGTTTAATTGGACTTTCACAAAGCACATACCTTGACAAGATTTTGAAGAAGTTCAAAATGGATCAAGCAAAGAAAGGGTTCTTGCCTGTGTTACAAGGTGTGAAGTTGAGTCAGACTCAATGCCCGACCACTGCAGAAGATAGAGAGAAAATGAAAGATGTTCCCTATGCTTCAGCCATAGGCTCTATCATGTATGCAATGCTGTGTACCAGACCTGATGTGTGCCTTGCTATAAGTCTAGCAAGGAGGTACCAAAGTAATCCAGGAGTGGATCATTGGACAGCGGTCAAGAACATCCTGAAGTACCTGAAAAGGACTAAGGATATGTTTCTCGTATATGGAGGTGACACAGAGCTCATCGTAAACGGTTACGTTGATGCAAGCTTTGACACTGATCCGGACGATTCTAAATCGCAAACCGGATACGTGTTTACATTAAACGGTGGAGCTGTCAGTTGGTGCAGTTCTAAACAGAGCGTCATGGCGGGATCTACGTGTGAAGCGGAATACATAGCTGCTTCGGAAGCAGCGAATGAAGGAGTCTGGATGAAGGAGTTCATATCCGATCTAGGTGTCATACCTAGTGCATCGGGTCCAATGAAAATCTTTTGTGACAATACTGGTGCAATTGCCTTGGCGAAGGAATCCAGATTTCACAAGAGAACCAAGCACATCAAGAGACGCTTCAATTCCATCCGGGATCTAGTCCAGGTGGGAGACATAGAGATTTGCAAGATAGATACGGATCTGAATGTTGCAGACCCGTTGACTAAGCCTCTTCCACGAGCAAAACAGGATCAGCACCAAGGCTCCATGGGTGTTAGAATCATTACTGTATAATCTAGATTATTGACTCTAGTGCAAGTGGGAGACTGAAGGAAATATGCCCTAGAGGCAATAATAAAGTTATTATTTATTTCCTTATATCATGATAAAAGTTTATTATTCATGCTAGAATTGTATTAACCGGAAACATTGATACATGTGTGAATACATAGACAAACAGAGTGTCACTAGTATGCCTCTACTTGACTAGCTCGTTAATCAAAGATGGTTATGTTTCCTTACCATAGACAAGAGTTGTCATTTGATTAACGAGATCACATCATTAGGAGAATGATGTGATTGACTTGACCCATTCCGTTAGCTTAGCACTCGATCGTTTAGTATGTTGCTATTGCTTTCTTCATGACTTATACATGTTCCTATAACTATGAGATTATGCAACTCCCGTTTATCGGAGGAACACTTTGTGTGCTACCAAACGTCACAACCTAACTGGGTGATTATAAAAGGCGCTCTAAAGGTGTCTCCGAAGGTACTGTTGGGTTGGCGTATTTCGCGAGATTAGGATTTGTGTACTCCGATTGTCGGAGAGGTATCTCTGGGCCCACTCGGTAATGCACATCACTGAAGCCTGAAAGCATTGTGCAAACTAATGAGTTAGTTGCAGGGTGACGTATTACGGAAAAGTAAAGAGACTTGCCCGGTAACGAGATTGAACTACTAGGTATTGAGATACCGACTAATCGAATTCTTGGGCAAGTAACATACCGATTGACAAAGGAACAACGTATGTTGTTATGCGGTCCTGACCGATAAAAGATCTTCGTTAGAATATGTGGGAGCCAATATGAGCATCCAGGTTCGCTATGGTTATTGACCCGGAGACGTGTCTCGGTCATGTCTATATAGTCTCGAACCCGTAGGGTCCGCACTCTTAAGTTTCGATGATGGTTAATATTATGGAGTTATGAGTTTTGATGTTACCGAAGGTTTGTTCGGAGTCCCGGATGTGATCCACGGACATGACGAGGAGTCTCGAAAATGGGTCGAGACCATGAAGATTGATATATTGAAGCCTATATTTTGATATCGGAGTTGTTCCAGTTACGGGATCCGACAGTACCGAGGGTTACCGAACCCCCGAGGCTTAATGGGCCATAGTGGGCCTTAGTGGAGAAGGAGGAGAAGGTGGCCAGAGGCCGCGCGCCCCTCCCCCTAGTCGAATAGGACAAGGAAAGAGGACGGCGCCCCCCTTTCCTTCCTCTCTCCCTCCTCTTTCCCCCTCCACTCCTAATCCAACACGGAAAAGGGAAGGGAGTTCCTACCTCCCGAGTGGAGTAGGACTCCTCCTGGCGCGCCTCCTCCTGGCCGGCGCACCTCCCCCCTTGCTCCTTTATTATGCGGGGCAGGGGGGCATCCAGAGACACCAACAATTGATCGTTTGATCTTTTAGCCGTGTGCGGTGCCCCCTCCACCATAGTCCCACCTCGATAATACTTAGTGGTGCTTAGGAAAAACCCCTGCATCGGGTAGGACATCATCATCGTCAACCACGTTGTCGTGATGACGAAACTCTCCCTCAAACACTCGGCACTGGATCGGAGTTCGAGGGACGTCAATCGGGCTGAACGTGTGCTGAACTCGGAGGTTGTCGTGCGTTCCGGTACTTGATCGGTCGGGTCGTTGAAGTACGACTACATCAACCGCGTTGTGCTAACGCTTCCGCTTTCGGGTCTATCGAGGGTACGTGGACAACACTCTCCCCTCTCGTTGCTATGCATCACCATGATCTTGCGTGTGCGTAGGATTTTTTTTGAAATTACTACATTCCCCAACAGTGCCCCCCACTATCGTGGGCCCTACGAAGCTCCACCGACGTACTTCTTTCTCCTATATATACTCTTATACCCTAGAAACACCAAGGGGAGCCACGAAACCAATTTTCCACCACCGCAACCTTCTGTTACCCCATGAGATCCCCCTCTTGGGCCTTTTGGCGATCTGCTGAGAGGGGGAGTCGATCACGGAGGCTTCTACATCAACACCATACCCTCTCCGATGAAGCATGAGTTAGTTTACCACAGACATTTGTCATAGTTATTAGCTAGATGGCTTCTTCTCTCTCTTTTGATCTTCAATACAAACTTCTCCCCTCGATCGTTCTTGGAGATCTATTGATGTAATACTCTTTGTGTGTGTTTCCCGAGATCCGATGAATTGTGGGTTTATGGACTTGATTATCTATGAATATTATTTGGTTCTTCTCTGAATTTCTTATATGCATGATTTGATATCTTTGCAGTTTCTTCAATTATCAGTTTTTAGTTTGCCTACTAGATTGATCTTTTCTTACAATGGGAGAAGTGCCTTAGCTTTGGGTTCAATCTTGCGGTGTCCTTTCCCAAGTGACAGTAGGGGCGGCAAGGCACGTATTGCATATGTTGCCATCGAGGATAAAAAGATGAGTTTTATGTCATATGCCTTGAGTTATCCGTCTACATCATGTAATCTTGCTTAATGTGTTACTTTTGTCTCTATGAACTTAATACTCTAGATGCATGCCTGAGATAGCGGTCGATATGTGTGTGGAAGTATAGGGTAGATGCGCATAATCGTTCGATTTACTTTACACGGACGTGATTGCCTATATTCATGATTCAATTGCCTTAAGATATCTTCATAACTATGCACTTTTCTATCAATTGCTCGGAAGTAATTTGTTCACCACCGTAGTACATGCCTATCATGAGAGAAGCCACTAGTGAAAACCTACTGCTCCCAGGTCTCTTTCTTATTAATATTGCATCTTTTTTATCATCGCATCTCGTTTACTATTTTGCAATCTTTACTTTCCAATATATACAACAAAATACCACAAAAATATTTATCCTTACTATCTCTATCAGATCTTCACTCGCAAGTGACCGTGAGGGATTGACAACCCCTTTATCGCGTTGGTTGCGCGAGGTTCTTGATTGTTTGTGCAGGTACTGGGTGACTTCTGCGTTGTCTCCTACTGGATTGATACCTTGGTTCTCAAAAACTGAGGGAAATACTTAAGCTACTTTGCTGCATCACCCTTTCCTCTTCAAGGGAAAACACAACGCACAATCTCAAGAGGTGCATTAGTCCATTATAAAAGATATCAAGTATTTAATTTTTCTTAAGAGGATGATCAGGCAAAGCATTAAGTAATCGGAGAAGCCTCCCCAAGCTTGTGGGATACTCTCTTCTTCAATTTGCACAAAATTATATATTTCCCTTAAGGCAGCTTATTTCTTATGAGCAGGGAAATATTTTGCAGAGAAGTAATAAATCATATTCTGGGGACTACGCACACAACCAGGAGCAAGAGAATTAAACCATGTTTTAGCATCACCCTTTAATGAGAATGGAAATAACTTAAGGATATAGTAGTAACATTTTTTCCTCATGAGTGAATAGGGTGGCTATATCATTCAATTTAGTAAGATGTGCCACAACAGTTTCAGATTCATAGCCATAAAAAGGATCAGATTCAACCAAAGTAATTAACTCAGGATCGACAGAGAAATCATAATCCTTATCAGAAATACAGATAGGTGAAGTAGCAAAAGCAGGGTCATATTTCATTCTAGCATTCAAAGACTTTTCTTTCAGCTTAGCTAACAGTTTCTTAAGATCATATCTATCTTTGCAAGCAAAAAGGTCTCTAGCAGTTTCTTCATCCATAACATAACCCTCAGGCACATCAGGCAATTCATATCTAGGGGGAGAATCTTCATCATCACTTTCATCAATATTATCTGTTTCAATAATTTCATTCTCTCTAACCCTAGCAAGTTGTTCATCAAGAAATTCACCTAATGACATGGTATTATCAAGCATAGAAGTAGTTTCATCATAAGCATCAAGCATAGCAGAAGTGGCATCATCAATAACATGCGACATATCAGAATCAATAACAGGTGTAGGTGTCGAAAATTTACTCATAACAGAAGGTGAATCAAGTGCAGAGCTAGATGGCAGTTCCTTACCTCCCCTCGTAGTTGAGGGGAAAATCTTGGTTCTTTCATCTTTCAAGTTCCTCATAGTGATCAACTGATATAAATCCCAAGTGACTCAAAGAAAATGATATGCTCCCCGGCAACGGCGCCAGAAAATAGTCTTGATAACCCACAAGTATAGGGTATCGCAATAGTTTTCGAGGGTAGAGTATTCAACCCAAATTTATTGATTCGACACAAGGGGGCTCAAAGAATATTATCAAGTATTAGCAGTTGAGTTGTCAATTCAACCACACCTGAAAGACTTAATATCTGCAGCAAAGTATTTAGTAGCAAAGTAGTATGGAAGTAACGGTAACGGTGGCAAAAGTAACAGTAGCAGTTTTTGTAGCAATCGTAACAGTGGCAACGGAAAAGTAACAAAAAGCAAAGATCAATATGTGAAAAGCTCGTAGGCAATGGATCAATGATGGATAATTATGTAGGATGCGATTCCTCATGCAACAGTTATAACATAGGGTGACACAGAACTAGCTCCAGTTCATCAATGTAATGTAGGCATGTATTCCGAATATAGTCATACATGCTTATGGAAAAGAACTTGCATGACATCTTTTGTCCTACCCTCCCGTGGCAGCGGGGTCCTATTGGAAACTAAGGGACATTAAGTCCTCCTTTTAATAGATTACCGGACCAAAGCATTAACACTTAGTGAATACATGAACTCCTCAAACTACGGTCATCACCGAGGAGTGGTCCTGATTATTGTCACTTCGGGGTTGCCAGATCATAACACATAGTATGTGACTATTGACTTGCAAGATAGGATCAAGAACTCACATATATTCATGAAAACATAATAGGTTCAGATCTGAAATAATGGCACTCGGGCCCTAGTGACAAGCATTAAGCATAGCAAAGTCATCAGCAACATAAATCTTAGAACATAATGTATACTAGGCGATCAAACCCTAACAAAACTTACTCGATTACATGGTAAATCTCATCCAACCCATCACCGTCCAGCAAGCCTACGATGGATTACTCACGCACGACGGAGAGCATCATGAAATGGTGATGGAGGATGGTTGATGATGACGATGGCGACGGATTCCCCTCTCCGGAGCCCCGAACGAACTCCAAGATCTAGCCCTCCCGAGGAAGATTAGGGCATGGCGGCGGCTCCGTATCATTAAAATGCAATGAATCCTTCTCTCTGATTTTTTTCCCCGAAAGTGAATATATGGACTTGGGGTTGAGGTCGGTGGAGTCCCAGGGGGCCCATGGAGGCAGGGCACCCTGCACCCTCGTGGATAGGGTGTGGGCCCCTTGATGCTGACTCTTTTGCCAGTATTTTTCATTAGTTCCAAAATGTGTCTCCGTGGATTTTTCAGGTCATTCCGAAACTTTCTATTTCTGCACAAAAATAACACCATGGTAGTTTGCTGAAAACAACGTCATCCGGGTTAGTTCCATTCAAATCATGCAATTTAGAGTCCAAAACAAGGGCAAAAGTGTTTGTAAAAGTAGATACGTTGGAGACGTATGAGTGATTGGATCATGCGAGGGAATCGGGGGAATGTGATGGATGGGTTGGTCAGATTGATGGATAGACGGCGCCCGCATATGTTTTATGCAAAGAGGGGGGCCACAAAATTAGAAGAGATGACCTTTTGGTGGTTCTTGTGCAAAAATTTGCTACATGAAAAGTGGTCAACCTGCCACCCATACAAGTCAAAGCTGATGCATCACAGATAGCACTGCGAGTGACACACTTAGCAAACTTTCCAGACCCAGATGTGCATTTTCATAGTATTAGGACTAACTTGACACCCCTCAAATAGTTTTAGCACTTGTGGTGTATTTTACTCATTAAAATGTACAAAAATGAATTTTGAATTGTTAAAACGTCGAGCTCCATGGAGCCTGAGCTCTAAAGTGGATTTTCGAGAAAGAAGAACACATGGTTGGTACGAAAGAAGGCAGCTAAAAGATTTTTTTTAATGGAGGGCAACACAAGTACTAACTTGGTAGAGGATGAGCACTTTTGTTTCTGTATCCTAGAAAACCCCTAGCCCCTTCACATGCACCTCCCTTGTACAACCCCACGCATATGAGCTCCCAAAATCCTAAACCAGTAATTTTCCATATCAAAGAAAAATCTAGTGATTTTATCTCCCCTTTCACCTTGGTAACCATGGGCGTGGAGGTGGATGTGGTCATGGCGCGGAGTATAGGCGATGGAGATTAATTTTCCCATCTGCGATGAATCGGATGATGTGCTTATTGTTACCTATACATAAAGGAGGAAGGTGTGGTGGGGGTGGTAGCCATCATGCCAAGAGAGGATGGCATGGCAGTATTGGTTGCCATGCAAGGCGAGGAGGTGGTGATGCTCGTGGCAGCTTGAGAGACCCACAACGGGGAATTTACAAGAACACAAATAACTGGCACTAAAGAGATGATTTCCCTTACATGATTCATAATTCTAATACAAAGTTTTTCTATCAGATTTAGTTCTACCAAGCACCTTGCTACTATCTAGTTATAGACTACACCAACTTGGTGAACAAGGCGATAGCTAGGTCCATGGTTGGGAGGAGATAATTATAAGAGGAAGGAAGTTACAATGACAATTAATGAACTCAGTTAATTGAATTCAAGTACAATTTAATTTGAAAAGTTAATCGACGACAGGATGGAAAATGGTGGATCCTCTTTTAATCTAGACCTTTGATCCCCACTTAAGCAAAGTCATCGCAAGTGCCCACCTCCGTGTATCTCTTTGTGATGTCTTCATAGAAGGTGTCAGAGTCTTCATGCATCTGATAGTCCACAGATTCTGACAATTGCCTCAATGTGAAGAAGATCCTCGTCCTCAAGGACCTGTAATGCAAACCAAGAGCGGCTAGTTTGGTTGAAGAATTTGTAAAACATGAAGTCGGTGGAGTTAAGAGTCTTCCGAAGTGGCCTCTTTAAGTGACATGTTCAGCCATTAGACTAGAAGTTGAGTGACTCAATGTGTGGTACTGCTTGAGTGTTCAGTTCCAGAATATGAGCCATTTTGATCTTCTCATTTGGATCAACAAGAGGAAGCCCATGGGTTGGTACTACATTTGGACCGAGATGTTTCTTTAGCCGGCTAATATGAATGACATTATCTATGTGTACACCATCTCAGAACAGAAGTTTGTATGTTGTACTTTCCACTTTTTGTATAATTTGAAAGGGGCCATAGAACTTGGTTGCGAGTTTAAGAATAGTGTGAATGCCAAATGTTGCTACTTTGTATGGTTGCAGTTTTAAGTATACCATTTCTTTCACGTTATAAGACCTATACGGTCTCATTCTATTACCATATTTTCATTCTTGCTTGTTGATGACCTACAAGTGTAGGTGCTAAATTTTAGGCCTTTTCAAAAAATAAGAGTGTGGTCCCAATGAGAAGCACAAGTAGTTAATGCGTCGAAATCCAGTCAGGAATTACGAGAAGAAGCAATAGTTGTTCGCCTATTTATTGAATGGTCACAAGAATTGACAGAGTGGTGAATGTAAAAGAGTGCAACAAGTGCACAATCCTTAATTAAGCTACGAATAATCTTGTTGGGTCTCTTATGTGGACTAAATCATTCTTGAGGACAGTTAGAATATGACCTAGTTGTTAAGTTCATAATCGTTTGCATTAATTCTTATTGTTTGATTGCCACTGGAGAATTACACCACAACATACAACATCAATCTTTATTGAAAAACCATATGACTCTTAATAATAGGCTTTCTCACGGTAGCCATAGGACATGGTTTCAGTGTCATAGTTCCAAGTGGCAGACACCACTTCCTGGAACCCCTCAATGAATTGTCATTTGCACGTAAGCCTCAAATCTGAACTAGTGGTAGGTTTTCACATTATCATTAACAAGGAGGAGTGGTTAGTGATAAGATATAGTAGTGGATTAGAGTAGCAATTTGGTAGTCGAGAAGCACAGCCCCAATCCACATTATAGAAAGCATGATCCAAGTTGACAAGAGTTGGGGGACTGCTCATTATTCCATCTGAAGCAGCGACCAATCAAAGGAATTCCATGGAGTGCCAAGGAGTTCAAAGAACGATGGAACTTGGCCACCCAACTGTGACATAGATTGTTGTTGTTCTTGTCCTAATTACTAGAACATAAAGGCCGCAATAGCAGCTAGAACATGTCTGTAAGTAGAAATATACAATGCAACCGTCCCAGCGGGACAAGATTTCAGACTGGGAGATACAAAGCAGTCGCTTGATTGGCGACTAAGGACATACATGATCTTTTAGGAACTAATAATTAACATCTAGATGGGTGATGAGGCGCGGATCACGATGCCTATGATCTCATGGCCAAAAGCTCCTCCAAGATTGCTTGCAATTCAGCACTAGGCAAGCAGAGTTGCGAAGGAGATGCCAGACATGTAATCTTAGCTAGCTTTTCTGCATTAGTCTTTGGCATCAGATTCTTGAATAACTAGATCTAGGTCATCAATGAATCCTCATTGAAATCCTCCTAATGCTCGATTATCCCCAATTGGGTGCAGATTTGCACCTGGGAGCGTCTCAAGGATGAGAATTTGTAGTGCATATTTAGAAGATGGGCGCTCCGCCTTTCCCCTTTTCATGCACTAAGCATCCTCTTCATTCGCGGGGTGCGGGTTTCAGCAACAGTGGGCGTGCCAAAAAACGAAGAGGACATCAATGTCGTGATATTTGCAAAGAAAGCTTTTTGGTATTCTAACTGCAATGTTGCGACTCTTGTAGTGATAGCCTCGATCAACGTCACCCCTAATAGGTTAGTAGTAGCCAACACAAGTCGTGCCATTTGTTCCTTGATGGAGCAAAATGGGTCGGACTTGCTACACAATCCAGGCCTGGACCCATAAGGAGCAGCAAGAGAACGAACCACGGGCCCGTAGGGTTGGGGATGAGAGAGACCTAGGTCCACAAACAACCTCGGGCCCTAGCGAGGCATGCCATGCTAAAAGAGGCATCTCAAAAGCACATGACTTCAAAACAAGTGACCACTGGTCAAGTCCATGAAACAACGACTGAAGGAAATATGCCCTAGAGGCAATAATAAAGTTATTATTTATTTCCTTATATCATGATAAATGTTTATTATTCATGCTAGAATTGTATTAACCGGAAACATAATACATGTGTGAATACATAGACAAACTTAGTGTCACTAGTATGCCTCTACTTGACTAGCTCGTTAATCAAAGATGGTTATGTTTCCTGACCATGAACAAAGTGTTGTTATTTGATTAACGAGGTCACATCATTAGTTGAATGATCTGATTGGCATGACCCATTCCATTAGCTTAGCACCCGATCGTTTAGTATGTTGCTATTGCTTTCTTCATGACTTATACATGTTCCTATAACTATGAGATTATGCAACTCCCGTTTACCGGAGGAACACTTTGGGTACTACCAAACGTCACAACGTAACTGGGTGATTATAAAGGAGTACTAAAGGTGTCTCCAAAGGTACATGTTGGGTTGGCGTATTTCGAGATTAGGATTTGTCACTCCGATTGTCGGAGAGGTATCTCTGGGCCCTCTCGGTAATGCACATCACATAAGCCTTGCAAGCATTACAACTAATATTTTAGTTGTGATATGATGTATTCCGGAATGAGTAAAGGGACTTGCCGGTAACGAGATTGAACTAGGTATTGGAATACCGACGATCGAATCTCGGGCAAGTAACATACCGATGACAAAGGGAACAACGTATGTTGTTATGCGGTCTGACCGATAAAGATCTTCGTAGAATATGTAGGAGCCAATATGGGCATCCCGGTCCCGCTATTGGTTATTGACCGGAGACGTGTCTCGGTCATGTCTACATTGTTCTCGAACCCGTAGGGTCCGCACGCTTAAGGTTACGATGACAGTTATATTATGAGTTTATGCATTTTGATGTACCGAAGGTTGTTCGGAGTCCCGGATGTGATCACGGACATGACGAGGAGTCTCGAAATGGTCGAGACATAAAGATTGATATATTGGAAGCCTATATTTGGACATCGGAATCGTTCCGGGTGAAATCGGCATTTTTCCGGAGTACCGGGGGGTTACCGGAACCCCCCCCCCCCGGGGGGGTTTATTGGGCCTACATGGGCCTTGAGGGAGAAGAGAGAAGGAGGCAAGAGGTGGCCGCGCGCCCCTCCCCTTCCTGGTCCGAATAGGACAAGGGAAGGGGGGCGGCGCCCCCCTTTCCTTCCCCTCTTCCACCTCTTTCCCCTCTCTCCTTGTCCAACTAGGAGTCCTACTCCTGATGGGAGTAGGACTCCCCCTTGGCGCGCCCACCTTGGCTGGCCGCCCCCTCTCCCTGGCTCCTTTATATACTGAGGCAAGGGGCACCCCAGAAATACACAAGTTGATCCACGTGATCTATTCCTTAGCCGTGTGCGGCGCCCCAGCCACCATAGTCCTCGATAATACTGTAGCGGAGTTTAGGCGAAGCCCTGCTGCTGTAGTGCATCAAGATCGTCACCACGCCGTCGTGCTGACGGAACTCTTCCCCGACACTTTGCTGGATCGGAGTCCGGTGATCGTCATCGAGCTGAACGTGTGCTCGAACTCGGAGGTGCCTTAGTTTCGGTGCTTGATCGGTCGGATCGTGAAGACGTACGACTACATCAACCAAACGCTTCCGTTGTTGATCTACTAGGTATGTATATCACACTCCCCCCTCGTTGCTATGCATCACATGATCTTGCGTGTGCGTAGGAAATTTTTTGAAATTACTACGAAACCCAACAGTGGCATCCGAGCCTAGGTTTTATATGTTGATGTTATATGCAGAGTAGAACACAAGTGAGTTGTGGGTGATATAAGTCATACTGCCTACCAGCATGTCATACTTTGGTTCGGCGGTATTGTTGGATGAAGCGGCCCAGACCAACATTACGCGTACGCTTACGCGAGACTGGTTCTCCCGATGTGCTTTGCACAGAGGTGGCTTGTGGGTGACAGTTTCTCCAACTTTAGTTGAACCAAGTATGGCTACGCCCGGTCCTTGCGAAGGTTAAAACGGAGTCAAATTGACAAACTATTGTTGTGGTTTTTGATGCGTAGGTGAGATTGGTTCTTACTTAAGCCCGTAGGAGCCACGTAAAACTTGCAACAACAAAGTAGAGGACGTCTAACTTGTTTTTGCAGGGCATGTTGTGATGTGATATGGTCAAGGCATGATGCTGAATTTTATTGTATGAGATGATCATGTTTTGTAACCGAGTTATCGGCAACCGGCAGGAGCCATATGGTTGTCGCTTTATTGTATGCAATGCAATCGCGATGTAATGCTTTACTTTATCACTAAACGGTAGCGATAGTCGTAGAAGCACAAGCTTGGTGAGACGACAACGATGCTACGATGGAGATCAAGGTGTCACGCCGATGACGATGGTGATCACGACGGTGCTTCGGAGATGGAGATCACAAGCACAAGATGATGATGGCCATATCATATCACTTATATTGATTGCATGTGATGTTTATCTTTTATGCATCTTATCTTGCTTTGATTGACGGTAGCATTATAAGATGATCTCTCACTAAATTATCAAGAAGTGTTCTCCCTGAGTATGCACCGTTGCGAAAGTTCTTCGTGCTGAGACACCACGTGATGATCAGGTGTGATAGGTTCTACGTTCAAATACAACGGGTGCAAAACAGTTGCACACTCGGAATACTCAGGTTATACTTGACGAGCCAAGCATATACAGATATGGCCTCGGAACACGGAGACCGAAAGGTCGAGCGTGAATCATATAGTAGATATGATCAACATAATGATGTTCACCAATGAAAACTACTCCATCTCACGTGATGATCGGACATGGTTTAGTTGATTTGGATCACGTAATCACTTAGAGGATTAGAGGGATGTCTATCTAAGTGGGAGTTCTTAAGTAATATGATTAATTGAACTTAAATTTATCATGAACTTAGTCCTGGTAGTATTTTGCAAATTATGTTGTAGATCAATAGCTCGCGTTGTTGCTTCCCTGTGTTTATTTTGATATGTTCCTAGAGAAAATTGTGTTGAAAGATGTTAGTAGCAATGATGCGGATTGGATCCGTGATCTGAGGTTTATCCTCATTGCTGCACAGAAGAATTATGTCCTTGATGCACCGCTAGGTGATAGACCTATTGCAGGAGCAGATGCAGACATTATGAACGTTTGGCTAGCTCAATATGTTGACTACTTGATAGTTTAGTGCACCATGCTTAATGGCTTAGAATCGGGACTTCAAAGACATTTTGAACGTCATGGAGCATATGAGATGTTCCAGGAGTTGAAGTTAATATTTCAAGCAAATACCCGAGTTGAGAGATATGAAGTCTCCAACAAGTTCTATAGCTAAAAGATGGAGGAGAATCGCTCAACTAGTGAGCATGTGCCCAGATTGTCTGAGTACTACAATCGTTTGAATCAAGTGGGAGTTAATCTTCCAGATAAGATAGTGATTGACAGAATTCTCTAGTCACCGTCACCAAGTTAGTAGAACTTCGTGATGAACTATGATATGCAAGGGATAACGGAAATGAATCCCGAGCTTTTCATGATGATGAAATCGATGAAGGTAGAAATCAAGAAAGAGCATCAAGTGTTGATGGTTGACAAGATCACTAGTTTCAAGAAAAAGGGCAAAGGGAAGAAGGGGAACTTCAAGAAGAACGGCAAGCAAGTTGCTGCTCAAGTGAAGAAGCCCAAGTCTGGTCCTAAGCCTGAGACTAAGTGCTTCTACTGCAAAGGGACTGGTCACTGGAAGCGGAACTGCCCCAAGTATTTGGCGGATAAGAAGGATGGCAAAGTGAACAAAAGTATATTTGATATACATGTTATTGATGTGTACTTTACTAGTGTTTATAGCAACCCCTCAGTATTTGATACTGGTTCAGTTGCTAAGATTAGTAACTCGAAATGGGAGTTGCAGAATAAACAGAGACTAGTTAAGGGTGAAATGACGATGTGTGTTGGAAGTGGTTCCAAGATTGATATGATCATCATCGCACACTCCCTATACTTTCGGGATTAGTGTTGAACCTGAATAAGTGTTATTTGGTGTTTGCGTTGAGCATGAATATGATTTGATCATATTTATTGTAATACGGTTATTCATTTAAGTAAGAGAATAAATTGTTGTTCTGTTTACATGAATAAAAACCTTATATGGTTACACACCCAATGAAAATAGTTCGTTGGATCTCGATCGTAGTGATACACATAATCATAATATTGAAACCAAAAGATGCAAAGTTAATAATGATAGTGCAACTTATTTGTGGCACTACCGTTTAGGTCATGTTGGTGTAAAGCGCATGAAGAAACTCCATGCTGATGGGCTTTTGGAATCACTTGATTATGAATCAGTTGATGCTTGCGAACCATGCCTCATGGGCAAGATGACTAAGACTCTGTTCTTCGGAACAATGGAGCGAGCAACATATTTGTTGGAAATCATACATACTGATGTATGTGGTCCGATAAATATTGAGGCTCGCGACAAGTATCATTATTTTCTGATCTTCACAGATGATTTGAGCAGATATGAGTATATCTACTTGATGAAACATCAGTCTGAAACATTTGAAAAGTTCAAAGAATTTCAGAGTGAAGTGAAAAATCATCGTAACAAGAAAATAAAGTTTCTACGATCTGATCGTAGAGAAGAGTATTTGAGTTACGAGTTTGGCCTTCAGTTTAAAACAATGTGAAATAGTTTCACTACTCACGCCACCTGGAACACCACAATGTAATGGTGTGTCCGAACATCATAACCGTACTTTATTAGATATGGTGCGATCTATGATGTCTCTTACCGATCTACCACTATCATTTTGGGGTTATGCATTAGAGACAGCTGCATTCACGTTAAAAGGGCACCATCTAAATCCGTTGAGATGACACAATCTGAACTGTGGTTTGGCAAGAAACCAAAGTTGTCATTTCTTAAAGTTTGGGGTTGTGATGCTTATATGAAAAAGTTTCATCCTAATAAGCTCAAACCCAAATCGGAGAAATATGTCTTCATAGGATACCCAAAGGAGACTATTGGGTACACCTTCTATCACAAATCCGAAGGCAAGACTTTTGTTGCTAAATTCAGAGTTTTTCTAGAGAAGGAGTTTCTCTCGAAAGAAGTGAGTGAGAGGAAAGTAGAACTTGATGAGGTAATTGTACCTGCTCCCTTATTGGAAAGTAGTTCATCACAGAAATCTGTTCCTATGACTACTACACCAATTAGTGAGGAAGCTAATGATGATGATCATGTAACTTCAGATCAAGTTACTACCAAATCTCGTAGGTAAACCAGAGTGAGATCCGCACCAGAGTGGTATGGTAACCCTGTTCTGGAAGTCATGTTACTAGACCATGACGAACTTGCGAACTATGAGGAAGCGATGATGAGCCCAGATTCCGCGAAATGGTTTGAGGCCATGAAATCTGAGATATGATCCATGTATGAGAACAAAGTATGGACTTTGGTTGACTTGCCCGATGATCGGCAAGCCATAGAAAATAAATGGATCTTCAAGAGGAAGACGGACGCTGGTAGTAGTGTTACTATCTACAAAGCTAGAATTGTCGCAAAAGGTTTTCGACAA
Source organism: Triticum urartu (assembly GCF_003073215.2). Lineage (NCBI taxonomy): Eukaryota > Viridiplantae > Streptophyta > Magnoliopsida > Poales > Poaceae > Triticum > Triticum urartu. The sequence goes on from NC_053024.1 coordinate 484,555,148, forward strand.
GTTCAAGGTGTTCACTACGATGAGATTTTCTCACTTGTATCTATGCTTAAGTCTGTCCGAATCATGTTAGCAATTGCTGCATTTTATGAAATCTGGCAAATGGATAAACAAAACTGCATTCCTTAATGGATTTACTAAAGAAGAGTTGTATACAATGCAACTAGAAGGTTTTGTTGATCCTAAAGGTGTTAACTAAATATGCAAGCTCCAGCGATCCATCTACGGACTGGTGCAAGAATCTCGGCGTTGGAATATACGCTTTGATAAGTTGATCAAAGCATATAGTTTTATACAGACTTGCGGTGAAGCCTGTATTTACAAGAAAGTGAGTGGGAGCACTACAACATTTCTGATAAGTATATGTGAATGACATATTGTTGATCGGAAATAATGTAGAATTATTCTGCAAAGCATAAAGGAGTGTTTGAAAGGAGTTTTTCAAAGAAAGACCTCGGTAAAGCTGCTTACATATTGAGTATCAAGATCTATAGAGATAGATCAAGACGCTTGATAAGTTTTTCAATGAGTACATACCTTGACAAGTTTTTGAAGTAGTTCAAAATGGAACAGTCAAAGAAAAAGTTTCTTGCCTGTGTTACAAGGTGTGAAGTTGAGTAAGACTCAAAACCCGACCACGGCAGAAGATAGAAAGAGAATGAAAGTCATTCCCTATGCCTCAGCCATAGGTTCTATAAAGTATGCCATGCTGTGTACCAAATCTATTGTATACCCTACACTGTGTTAAGCAAGGGAGTACAATGGTGATCTAAGAGTAGATCACTGGACAGCGGTCAAAATTATCCTTAGTGGAATAAGGAAATATTTCTCAATTATGGAGGTGACAAAAAGGTTCGTCGTAAAAGGTTACGTCGATGCAAGTTTTGACACAGATCTGGATGACTCTAAGTCTCGATCTAGATACATATTGAAAGTGGGAGAAATAAGCTAGAGTAGCTCCGTGCAGAGCATTGTTGACATAGAAATTCGCAAAATACTTACGGATCTGAATGTGACAGACCCGTTGACTAAAATTATCTCACAAGCAAAACATGATCACACCTTAGTACTCTTTGGGTGTTAATCACATAGCGATGTGAACTAGATTACTGACTCTAGTAAACCCTTTGGGTGTTGATCACATATCGATGTGAACCATGGGTGTTAATCACATGGTGATATGAACTATTGCTGTTAAATCACATGGCGATGTGAACTAGATTATTGACTCTAGTGCAAGTGGGAGACTGAAGGAAATATGCCCTAGAGGCAATAATAAAGTTATTATTTATTTCCTTATAATCATGATAAATGTTTATTATTCATGCTAGAATTGTATTAACCGGAAACATAATACATGTGTGAATACATAGACAAACAAAGTGTCACTAGTGTGCCTCTACTTGACTAGCCCGTTGATCAAAGATGGTTATGTTTCCTAACCATGAACAATGAGTTGTTATTTGATTAACGGGATCACATCATTAAGAGAATGATCTGATTGACATGACCCACTCCATTAGCTTAGCACCCAATCGTTTAGTATGTTGCTATTGCTTTCTTCATGACTTATACATGTTCCTATAACTATGAGATTATGCAACTCCCGTTTACCGGAGGAACACTTTGGGTACTACCAAACATCACAACGTAACTGGGTGATTATAAAGGAGTACTACAGGTGTCTCCAAAGGTACATGTTGGGTTGGTGTATTTCGAGATTAGGTTTTGTCACTCCGATTGTCGGAGAGGTATCTCTGGGCCCTCTCGGTAATACACATCACTTAAGCCTTGCAAGCATTGCAACTAAATGAGTTAGTTGCGGGATGATGTATTACAGAACGAGTAAAGAGACTTGCCAGCAACGAGATTGAACTAGGTATTGGAATACCGATGATCGAATCTCGGGCAAGTAACATACCGATGACAAAGGGAACAACGTATGTTGTTATGCGGTCTGACCGATAAAGATCTTCGTAGAATATGTAGGAGCCAATATGGGCATCCAGGTCCCGCTATTGGTTATTGACCGGAGACGTGTCTCGGTCATGTCTACATTGTTCTCGAACCCGTAGGGTCCGCACGCTTAAGGTTACGATGACAGTTATATTATGAGTTTATGCATTTTGATGTACCGAAGGTTGTTCGGAGTCCCGGATGTGATCACGGACATGACGAGGAGTCTCGAAATGGTCGAGACGTAAAGATTGATATATTGGAAGCCTATATTTGGACATCGGAATCGTTCCGGGTGAAATCGGCATTTTTCCGGAGTACCGGGGGGGGTTTATTGGGCCTACATGGGCCTTGAGGGAGAAGAGAGAAGGAGGCAAGAGGTGGCCGCGCGCCCCTCCCCTTCCTGGTCCGAATAGGACAAGGGAAGGGGGGCGGCGCCCCCCCTTTCCTTCCCCTCTTCCACCTCTTTCCCCTCTCTCCTTGTCCAACTAGGAGTCCTACTCCCGATGGGAGTAGGACTCCCCCTTGGCGCGCCCACCTTGGCCGGCCGCCCCCTCTCCTTGGCTCCTTTATATACTGAGGCAAGGGGCACCCCAGAAATACACAAGTTGATCCACGTGATCTATTCCTTAGCCGTGTGCGGCGCCCCAGCCACCATAGTCCTTGATAATACTGTAGCGGAGTTTAGGCGAAGCCCTGCTGCTGTAGTGCATCAAGATCGTCACCACACCGTCGTGCTGACGGAACTCTTCCCCGACACTTTGCTGGATCGGAGTCCGGGGATCGTCATCGAGCTGAACGTGTGCTCGAACTCGGAGGTGCCGTAGTTTCGGTGCTTGATCGGTCGGATCGTGAAGACGTACGACTACATCAACCAAACCCTTCCGTTGTCGATCTACTAGGTATGTAGATCACACTCCCCCCTCGTTGCTATGCATCACATGATCTTGCGTGTGCGTAGGAAATTTTTTGAAATTACTACGAAACCCAACAATGATTACAAATGGAATATGTATTGATAATGGATGGGCATGGCATCTCGACATATATGATGAGTAAACTAAGCAGATGGCGGTGCAACAAAGTAGAAGAAATGCAAGACAACATATGCAAGATACCCGCAATCAATAAAACATTGCCAAATTAGAACAGGCACCTTGATGGGTGAACAGGACAGGCCATCTGCCTTTGACTCCTTGAGGTTAGAATAGTCATTAGGATCATATTCTGAACAAGAATCAACAGGTGGGGAGCATATGAGTTTCATTGCATCCAGAATGGCACTCAATGCCTTGGTGCCAATTTTGTAAGTCATTGCAGTGTTTAGCTTCAAGAGTGGACTGCTGCTAGTACGACACAAGGCAGCTACACAGATCATAGTGTAGATATAACGGGAAAACCTTAAGCATTAGAGTAAAATCAGCAAAGTGAAATTTGCTGGAATATATGTGCTAGTATTGCCGGTACGGCTAGAAAGGCTTCGGATACCAGCTCTCTTCAAGTGAAGGTGCGGTACTGTTAATATCAATGTAACTCTCAAAGGCGACACAGCTCCCTGTATTTCCTTGCTATTCTTATAGGATTCAAGTGGGCAGGCCACTACAAATCCTATTCCTATGTTTACAAGATCCTACGAATCAAAGAGGCTCAAAGTGTCCATCACAACCGACCGTATAGACCTCTAGACTGCAAATGTCCTTGCTCATCCTTAGTACAAGGAACATATTGTACTACTATCATACTCCCTCCGTTCCAAAATATAAGTCTTGGTAGAGATTTCCACTATGGATCACATACAGATGTATCTAGGTACATTTTAGAGTGTAGATTCACTCATTTTGCTCCATATGTAGTCCATGGTGGAATCTATACAAAGACTTGTATTTAGGAACGGAGAGAGTACATATTAAAGAAGAACAGAAGAGGAACATGGTAAAGAAGAGCAAGTAGATTTTGGATAATAAAATGTTGGTTGCGCAGTGCCCACGCATGATGAACCAAAGCGCATTAAGAATGCAACTCCTAGCTGTCTCTCGACCATTTCAGGCGGTTGGATGAAGATCCTATGTCTCCTAACCCTTCTTCTTCCTCGTCTCTGATTCTTCCCATATAGAACACCGCACGGGCCGCCGGCCGGACCACCGGCACCCACCGCCTGTGTTCGTCTGCCACCCCCACCCCAACCCCCACCCACGTCGAGTTTTCTTCGTTCGGCGAGGCCCCACAACCACCCGAGCCCCTTCGATCGCACCGGCGAACTCCGGCGAGCTCTGAAAAATCGACTGACCCAATTTTGAAATTTAGTCTATTGTGATTTAACTAGTGTGGAATATAAAAGGGGAAAACCATAAGCATTGCGAGTATGGTGTTGAGCGTGCCATGGCGGATCTGAAGGTGCAAACCGGACAAAGGCAACTTCGCAACCAAGACAAGAAATCAGAGTAAAGCAGTGGCGATCTATTTTCTTGCTGCGATAAATAAGTTGAGCAGATACGAAAGAGTACCACCTCTGGTGCGGCGCCGTGTACGCATCTGCTGAGAATTTGACGGTGCTACGGTAGCGATGGCTGTCGGCGGCGTGGAAGCAGATCTAGGAGGGTAGACGGTGGCGGCGGGGTGCGGTGGACGAGACGGTCGTAGGAGCGGCGCCGGCAAGGTGGACGACGGCGGGGATGAAGCGAGAGGACGGGATGCAAGGATCCCGGTCCGAAGCTGTGGATGAGAGAGGTCGATCTTTTGTAATGGACGGCGGCGTCGGGGTATTAGCTCCGGCATGATGGAGGAGGACGGCGGTGGATGGGGTGGCGGACGGCGGCGGACGGAGGAGGGTGGGGTGGAGAGGGTGTTTTGGCGCCCACGGAGTACGAATGGGGAAAAGGGAGGTAGAGAGGAAGGGGGAACCATGTATTCAGGGCGTGCTTGTCTCAAATGCGAGGAAATTTACAAACTTAGACCCAGTTTCAAATTTCTACTACATCACAGCTACACTAGTCGGTTGGGGATAGGACGGTAATCTCGCATACACCGAATATTTGCCGACGAGAGTTTGATTTTGGCGCCCACCGTGTATGAATATGAATCGGGGAGGGAGTCGATTTCGGTCGAGGACACACTGTGTTTTGGCGCCCACCGTGTATGAATCTGGGTGAGAGGCGGTTACGTCACGTTTGGGTGAAATTACAAACCTACCCCTATCGAAACCTATAGAAATCCAGCATATAGGCTTTGCGTAGCAGGGATAGGCAGTAGTGATTTCCATCTCACAGATTTTGGTTTTGGGCGGTTACTGCGACTTTCCCCACTTCGTTCAAATTTTGCAGAGTGCACGTTTACCGTGCCAACTCAATTCGAATCCTGTTTGTATTCTATATTTTTTCGGGCGGGATCCATTTTCAATTGGAATTACATTCTATATACATCATTTTTATATATACTTTCAAAAGCACAACACCATTTATACATAAATATGGTTTACAAATGGCATGATCTCAGATTCATAAGGTTGTATCCATCAATTTGGATTTTCAAATATTTGAAACCACTTTATGTTGAAATCCAATGTATGCATTCCTCGCTAACTGTCTCCAATTAATATGTGTTTCATGCGGGTTTTTTTTACTTCTCAAACATGTATAATGTGTTTCACACACGCAACATATAGTGTAATCCCGTTTAGACATTAATTGCATATAAACCATGCATTGTTTGTAATCGAAGAATCTATGGATCACCAATATTGATAAACTATATAACATTACACGTGTGCCCAAATTCAAATGAATATGCATGTTTGATACACCAATTTGCGTTATGATATTATCGATGTCGTGATCTCCAGTTTAAATATTTGAATCCCCTTTAATCCAGATATTCGTCTCATATAGCTATCACTCATGCTTATATAGGACTATCTCTCTGGACCTATACGCGTTCATCGTCTCTCAGGTGTCTCTCGTGCTACCTGTACGTCGACAATGATCTTTTATCTTTGTAACACACTGACGGTACTCTCTCCCTCGACCTTCATCACTCTATCTCTCTCTAAGTATATCTCGCTCCCTGCTATGTGTCTCTAACTATGATTCTCCATGTGGAATCTCTTTCTCTCACACAAACACAAAACTTTGTCTCCCGGGGTCTCATTTCTCTCTACTATTCCCATGTGTGCCACTCGCACACCCCTCATACAGAGATGTCTTTCGCTCCTTAGATATGAGAACCTACGACTCTTCCTCTTCAATATCTCTTTCTCACACACAAACACAAACTCTGTCTCCCAGGGTCTCATATTTTTCCATTGTTCTCTTGTATGTTGCTCACACACACCCTCTCTCCCTAGAGATATCTTGCGTTCCCTCGTATGTCTCTCTAGCTATCACACTCGTTGTGAAATATCTTTCTTCCTCACAGACACAAAACTCCGTCTCTCTGGATCTCATTTCTCTCTAATATATGTTTGTATGTGACTCACACGCACCCTCTCTCTATCTCTCTCACACCCACACACATAACCCAGCCTTCTGATCCACTCGACTCCTATCTCTAACGCACACTAGCTAGCATCTTTATCTTTCTATTTATCTATTTCTCCATCAACCTTGTTTCTCGCCCTCACTCTTGATTCCTATCACGCACACTACATATGTTTCTCTCTACATGCAGTCAAGTGCCCTCTCACACACATATATAACTTCACCCTTTGAACCACCCGACGGTCATCTCCAACACCCAAACTAGCGGATGTCCCTCTAGCTAGCATCTCCATCTCTGTATCTATCTGTAGTTTCTCCGTCAACATTTCTTTCTCGCACGGAGTCTTGCTTCCTGTCACCCACACTATATATGTCTCTCCATACATATGCATTTATAGGTTGGTCTCTTTTGCGCAATCGTTGAGCCTCACTCCCTCTGCTCGCCATAGATGCATGCTCCAACCCACGCCACTATCTCTTAAAGACAAAAACACATGCTCAATTGTCGGGACTTCTTCCATGCATTCTCACATGCATGCATATTGTCATACTGATCCGTCTCTCCCATGTCGTTGATCTTATGACTTATGTCTTCTTTCTTTTATCTCGATCATGTGCGCGCGCACACACACACATCCCACGTATACATGTATACCTCTCACACATGCACGTTCAAGGTCTCTATGTCTCCATACGTAGTTAATTACCCTCAATCCTAACGCCACATCGAATCGTTCTCCTCTTTTGTGCACATAACTTCCGCCTGGATGGATAAAACACACACTCACACTTAACAATCTCCTTCTAGCTACCCCCCCCCCCGCCTCTCACTCTTCCCCTATATCCCCGAAACCAATAAGACCATCCCTTAGTTTAATTCCCTCCTACATGCACCATCGATATATAGTAGTATTCCTCGGTGTCTCTCGAACAAACACGTTCTCTCGAAGTCGACTCCTCTCATGCATATAGGTCCTAATGCGTTTTTCGAGGCTAACTTTGACCAAATGTTAGAGCAATAATACATGACATGCAACTTACACAAAGCATACCTTCAATTTTGTATGTCAAAGGAGCTTCCAATAATATAATTTGCATAGTATACATCTCATGTGCTATTAATCTTGTCAATAGTCAAAGACTGTCTTCAAAAACACATTAGGCCCTATATAGATGGAAGGAGGGAGTAGGTCCCATGCAAAAAATGAGAATAAAATTCAAACATCTGGGCATCGTGGCTCGGTCGATAACATTGAGAAACTTGGTTTTAAAATCATGAAACTTGGCATGGTGTCATGTCATGGTAGTACCATGCCGTGGTAAAAAAATTGGTCGAATAGGAACAAATTTTGGTATAAGCTTCTTGCAAATCGGAGCTTCTCTCAAGAAGGTTCGTAGTTCTGGGAGGGAACGTGTCACCTTTGTGTGCATAATTCAAATTTGAAATACAAGCACATGTTCCAGTGCACCAAAGTTGGTTGAAAAATCACATGTGTGTCCTCGAGTAAATTTCTAGGTTCCATGCAAGAAATGGGAATGAAATTCAAAATTTTGGGCGTCGTGGCTGGGTTGGAAACATTGAGAAACTTAGTTTTTTAATTCCTGTAAATCCAAAACACGCATGAAAATAATGAAACTTGGCTTGGTGCCATGACATGGCACCAACATGTTGTGGTAAATTTGCAGTCTGATTTGCGAAGGCGCACACATTAACAATCAACAAAGTCATTTTGAAAGAAGAGTTGTCACGTTACAATCGGAAACACAAGTATTATTGAAACCGTGGGCGTTCTACTTACTAGTACCATTTACATGCCGCCACGCGTCCCCTTTTTTATTAGCTACGAGGCGATGTGCAGGGTAGCTATTTGAGTACGAGAGGCGTGCGATCAGACCCCTGCGCGTGCTTATCGGGAGGAGAGCCCTTTGACCTCCATCTGCCGTCCACCTCTCTCCCAAGGTCTCCATTAATGTCGCCCGAGCCTCTATTTAATGGCGTGGCTATGTCTCACTCGACTGAGATTTAAGAGAGAAAAAAGAAAATCTGAAAGCACGGATCTTGATGTAACATCCAACGGACCTATATAGCATCTACTATGACTTATAGCAAGACTGATGAATATATAAGGACGGTTAATTTTTTTGATCAAAGAAGGGCTTGCCCCTTCCGATTTTCATTACTGAAAACCACCACAATTCACAAGAAGTTCAGCACAACTCCAGCCTAACACGAAGGACTAAAAGCTACCAGATTGAAATCGCAACATCCCAAGAGGCCAACAAAGGCAAAACATCCACGCTAGAACCCAACATTTCACAACCGACGACATAATCCACATCCTAAACCGATTATTACATCAAAAGAAACCAGGAAACTAGTCTCCGCGGCGAGCGGCAATGAGCTCTTTCGTGTCCTCAAGACACTGCTTGAGAACATCCACGGATTCCTCCACCAGCCTTTGGCGCTCGTTGCGAAGCATGTCATTCTCGTCCATAAGTTTCTTCAACAAGGCACTAGTCTCCTCCTGCAGGTCTGCACTTCGGACGATCTTCTCCCTCAGCAGGTCGCGCTTGGCCCGGAGCCTCTCATTGCCCTCCCTTAGTTGCCGATGACGCCGGTAGCCTGTTCAAACGAGGCTATCATGTCGTCCTACAACCTCGCCGAGCCGGAGATCTGATCCATCTGGCTATGGACGATCACATGCATGCGCCTGTAACAGTCGTCGCATGCCCGCGAGAAATTTTCCAGACCGCCGCGGCGCGGCGGGACATTTCTACTGCATTCGTGGCGCGGCAGGACATCTCTGTTGCTTCCGCGACGCGGCCAGACCAGTCTGCTGCATCGACGACGCGGCGGGACCTCTGTGCTGCTTCAGCGGCACGGCGGGACCTCTGTGCTGCTACTTCCGCGCGGCGGGACATGTCGGCTGCTCTCGCAGCGAGGCGGGACATCTCTCGTGCTTCCGCTTCCATGCTCGCCTCTCCCTGGTGGCAATCTCTCGACCCAGAACTCACGCTGGCCATGGCAAACGCAAGGTAAGGATATTGAATGACTTGTTTGTTTTTGTGGATGAGGAGTTGAGGAGGAATGTGCAGTCATCTTGGCATACTAGTATTTATAACCAAGTACTAATACGCTCCTAAGTGGGAAAGCGTTTAGGTTGTGATCGGTGTGAACGGGTTTGCAATTCAATATAGCATGGAGTAATTTGGAATGTGACGAGACACAACCTCAAAATTTATTGACGGTTCTAGTTTCGAAGTGCGGCACTATTCCCGAATGGAGTACTTCTTTTTTTACTCCCTCCTTTCCGGTTTTATAGGGCTTATCTCAAAATTTTAGTTTTTCCATTTTATAAGGCTCAATTTGGTTATCCCCAACACATGTTTAGATTCCAAGGTGCATTAAATCATTGCATGCAAGTATTAAGAGAAAATTGACCAATGCATGTACTTTATGCATGCATGCATTGCAATTAATGCATTAAACCTATCTCTCGGGACTTCCGGCACGCACCATCATGCCACCCACAAAAACTTGTACTCTGAGTTTAGTAGTACGTTATACAGGAAGAGAAGAGGTGCACGCACGCACTCATCCTCTCACACACACATCTATTTTTTCTCGAAAAGGAGGAAGATGACCCCCGGCCTCTGCATCTGGGAGTCACACAGGCAAATTATTGAAATATATCGAGTGCAGTGCTTTGATGTGTCTCGTCAACTCGTACATCAACGAGAAGTTTGATTATCCTCTCCCTCGCGGACTTAACTGCACATGCCTTTGGTTGTATGACAGGTTGGCCACACACCTGTAGGGCCCACCTATCATACACGCAGAGGCAGGAGCGTCCCTCCCTCGCCCATGAGTGTGGTGGCTGGCAAGACTAGGAGAAGCTTTCGCTACACGCTCTCCCTCCCGCATGCGGTGGACATGCAGCAGTTCAATCGGTGTCAGATGGCCAGAAGCGTACTGTAGTACTCCTCCAGTGCAGTAGTATTCCATCATTGTTCGACTTCCCGAAGAGGCGAAGAGCCAAGCGCAGCCCGGATGCTCGTGTGGCAGTTTCATGTGTATAGTAGTCTAGGATAGCGTGTACCGTGCCTGTAAGCTTAAAATCGTTGGGGTCGGCTCCATGCTATGTGGCCGTCTCGAAGTTTTTTTTAAAAAATAGTCTTCTGGCCCTACCCAAAAACTGCCGCGCGTACTGCCCGGGAAAAGCCCCGCCCTCAACTTTTAACTACGCGAAAACAGTTCGAGCTTGTTCGTTCTATATAAATATAGTACTTACTGTATGTTTATTCACCCGTGCGGTTGTTCAATGAATGGAGGGGCGGGGAGCACAAGTGAACAATACTGTAGTGCTACTAGTAGTAAGTAGGAGTCGTACAGTAGTCACCTTAAATAGAGAGTTTCTTTTCTTTAATGCCACGTACACAAATTGAAACGCTTGTTGTGGAGAGAAAAAAGATAATCACTCCACTATATATGGACGCAGGGGCCTGAGCGCTTGCTTTACTAGGGTTGCTCTCTTCATTCTCTCATCCTCTCTAGATATAAACAAGACAGCGGTAGCGACATTTTCTCTTTGCTCACCGCTAGTCACAGATCCGGTCGGATCCCTTCGGCCGGTGTGTGTAGAGGACTAAAAGGTGCATCGTTCATGCGGTCATCGCCGCCGAGGGAGGAAACCCACAGCTGCCGGAGGGGCCCGATCCTCTGCCCGTGTCGTTCTCTCTGACACATGTCCGGCTCGGGAGGTCCTCTGACCCTTCTTCCTCCCTGCCGTATTGTCCGCAGATCTGACCTGCCGCCGCCGACATCCCGGCGACCCTCAGGTATAAGTTCTTCGGAAGCGGCCTTGCTCTACTGCCCCAGCTCCCCACGTGTCTGCATGTGCATCTTTTTCTACTCCCATCAGCTCTTCCGAAGCCACCTAAATTTCTAGTATTATTAGAGGTAAAGCTACTTCATGCATTCGAATCTAGGGCTTTGTTTAAACAACGAAGAAAGGGGGGAAAGTTGTAGCATGAATCTAGGACTTGATTCAAAGAGGAAATAATATGGTGAAAGTAGTAGAGACCGGATACCCAACCAGTCTCTTGGTTGAAAAGGGAAATAATGGGAAAACGCAGTACAAATTGGATAAGGAATAGATCTATTATTGGTTCAAAAAAGGATAGAAAGTGGCGGCTGGTGGACAAGTCAACAGAGTATGTCCATGATTAGATTTGTTTCCATCACATAGTAAAGGGTCTCCAGGATTAGATTTGCTGCCCTCACATAGTAAAAGGTCTCAGGATTAGATTTGCTGCCCTCACATAGTACAATGGCACTCCTGCTATTTTCCCCAGTATGATAAGTAAGTTGCTCCTTTACGCTGCTGAGTGTCCTGGTGTCCCCACGGTCCCATGCCCTTAAACCAACTCTTTAGCTGCTGTTGATTTACTGTGTCTGGTAAACAAGCAATGCCATCATTAAAGTAATCCCATATTTGAGGAATCTCATTGTTAATCGTAATGCTTCTGGTAACATGAAGCATCGCTAACGTTTTAAAATTTCTATTGTCCTTGCGTGATTGCCATGAAATTAATTAAGATGCTTCTTTTCATTTTGTATATGTTTCGAATATTCTTATTGACCAACAATTGTTTACTTTCTATCTTTTTGTGCAGATAGGGATATCCATTTCACCTTGTTGCTATTGTGACCTTTTGGTGAACTGCAGAAAAGACTTTTTTTGGAATGAGTGTCTTGTGCAGTTCAACTAAAATGTCATGTGGGCAACATCTCTCAATTTTGGTGGAACTGCACAAAATGGTGATTGGAGTTTCCAAAATCTCCGTCAAGTTCTGCTGGTAATCTCGTGCAACATTTTATTAGCCTTTGCAAGATGGAGTCGTCACTGTCACCACAATGGCACTTTATTTTAGTGGAACTGCACAAAAGGATAAGAAAATTATAGTTGCACCTTACATGAGCCGGACAGCCAACCTTAATGCTCCTCAATTTTAGTGCAACTACTAAAGAAGAACCTGCCAGCTCACAAGAGCAAGTACTTCTTGCTAGCTGAATGATGCAATCTTTGCTTCATTTCAGGTGAACTGCAGAAAAAGGCGCATGAATTGAATCATGGAACTCCATGCAGACCTCATCCAAGTAGAGCTGGAGGTTGAGTTCAAGGAGGCCGCTATTAAAGCGAAATCATGCTCTCGTGTCTCCTTGTTTGTGCTGTGCAAACATGCTGTGCAAACAGGAATACTCAACTACAAATGTTGTGACGGTCAATAGCATTCGCCAAGTTCTTCCATTGTATGACATGGCTAGCCAAGATGGATTTAATCCCGATATTCACTTTATCAAAAGGCTCTAATGGGTTGGTTCTGAATCTTGCAAGTTGGGAATCAGTGAGATGTGTAGGCGTCTTTGTTATACTTATTATTTGGATCTTATTTGTTGGTTCTGAATCTTGCAAGCTGGGAATCAATGAGATGTGTAGGCATCTTTTTTGTACTTATTATTTGGATCTTATTTATTGGTTCTGAATCTTGCAAGCTGGGAAACACGGCATGATGATGCAGAGGACAACAACCATAACAAACAGTTCAAACTCGGTAGTATTATCTTTGTGAAAGTGCGACAAATGTGATGATCGTGTGCGTCCTGAGAATAATAATTCTAATTGTTGTGCATGTTGATCATGTGGCACTGATAGAACGAGTGAATGCATTTCTTGTTTTAAGTACAAATTTCTATTAAAGGTAATTAAATTTAAATAAAGTGACCACTAACTCCTGTTATTACAGTACCAATACAGACTCGCTCGTGAACCGACGTGTGGCCGAGGGTGCATCTTCTGCCGGGCGTGCAGCGGACGAGGGAGGGTAGTAACTGTTGTCGCCTGTACACACTCAGCTTACTGTTGAATCCAGTTCCCCAAGAGCTGAAAAACAAACTGTCGATGCCGCCTACACACTCGTTCACTCGAAGAGACTCCAATGGCGATCCGAGGGGTGAGCCTGCTGGATATGGACTTCAGTAAGGAGTTCCCCTTTGAGTTCGCCGTTCAGTCCTATGGCTGCACCAAGTTGAATGTGATGTACACCAACGGTACGGAATCGGTGAAGCTCTGCCTCGCCTCAGTCCTATGGCTGCACCAGGTTCTGGAGCATTCGCCCGTTTCATCGGCAGCGCCGACTGCACCTTCGCTACGATGGAGAGAAGGAAGAACGCGACGATTCAGCCATCTGGTGCAACAAGCTTGTCGACATCCAGAAACAATACAAGATCACCAGCAACGGGCAGGAGAAGGACTCCGTGGTTGACCTCGCTGAGACCATCATCGACCCCTGATACGCCAACATGAAAGAAGATGACCTGGACACGTGGGAGGTACCTCTGAATCTAGCCTACATAACCTACGCGGCCAAGGGCGCATATGCATGCTACGACATGTACATGCAGATCTTGGACATGAGGGTGTGTCTGCTTCCCATAACCGACGAGTACACGGACAGCCGTAGCATCATGATCAAGCGTGTCAGGAAGGTCTAGATGTTGTACTTTATCTGTTTATAAGCACCTTTATCATGTGAGTGTTTCATGCATTAGCCTATATGTCGTAATTATCTGTTTTATCCGAAATATTTCTTTTAAGAACCCATTAACCTGATTGCTTTTTTAGTGGCAATTTGCTTATGTATGTAAACTAGTTCACTTGTCTGTAAAAAAACTAGTTCATTCGGCAGCCGTGCTTTGAATCTCCTTCCTCCCAACATATTCCCCTCCTCGGGTGGACTAGCAGGTCTCTGAATTTTCTCCCACTTTCTTTTTCGATGTAAACTGAGTTTTCTCCCAGTACTTTCCCCTAAAACCAACTCAACTGTCCCACGTCTAGCCTAAATAATAATAATACCCCACGTACTATTAACTCATCAAATTAAAATGATATTTTATTTTGTAAGTTGAAAGTTCTTACAAAATAATAATAATAATAGTTTATATATAATTTGGCAAGTTAACTTCTAGTGATTGCGTACATAAGCTTGTAAATATTTTACTAACGTGCAATCATGTGTTTATGTTTTTATAGCATTTCTCCGTCTAGCCCAACATGATATTTTCACCCAACCCAGCAAGTCTGCGGCTTTCGAGAAAAATGCAAATGGGATTTAAATGGGCTGCATAGATGCTACATCATTGTTCCACCCAGCCCACCAAATGGACTAAAAAAACAAATGGACTAACAGCTGGGTCCATGGCCACAGCCCAGTTTTTTGTGACTTGCAAAGTAAGTCGCTTTGTCAGGCCTGTTGGGCTGCAAATCTTTCAAGACGAGGAGAGCTTTCATTCGGCTGGCCGAGAAAATGGCCCATCAGTAATGAGAAATGGGTGGTACATTTTTAAAACACATCAAACCGACAATTAGTTTCAAATATATTTTTTTCATTTCGAGATTTTAAATTACATTAATTTTTATGCGTGGAGAATTTGTTGGATTTTATATTGATATACATTTATTTTTAAAATTAGTTTGAATGTGAGTCAAAATTTTAGAATTAAAAACAGTTCGGACCGCACCGAAATATGCAAAATTTCGTATAATTTTTTAACCGTGGCCACAATATGGGCTGTAATGCTAACAAAAAGAATATGGGATCTAAAAAAACCTTAAGAATTAGCAAATGGGTTGTAAGCTGTTTTCCAAAGATTTGAGACTTTCCTAAAAAAAGGTTAACGCACAAGCAGTGACTGTTGGCCATTCAACGGCCGTCGTGCTTCTTCAATCTCTGCTCTTCCTGCTCCAGCCGCTCAAACAGGCACCGGTGGAACTGCCTGCTCCCTCCTCCCCACGGCCGGCTCTGCTGCCGCGCAGGCCTCACCGCTCCACCGTACTCCCATCGCTGGCCTAGACATTCCTCTACTCACCCATACCTGCTGTTATTCTCCGACGACGGCAGACGAACCAGTAAACCCTCGTACAGTCGTACTCCCCTCCGCGTGGGAAACAACTGCCGAGTCTTCCCTGCCTCCGTGACGTTCCCTTCCTAGGCCTCGCCGTCGTCCACTGCCC
This sequence comes from Triticum urartu, assembly GCF_003073215.2. Lineage (NCBI taxonomy): Eukaryota > Viridiplantae > Streptophyta > Magnoliopsida > Poales > Poaceae > Triticum > Triticum urartu. The sequence continues at coordinate 484,570,647 of NC_053024.1, forward strand.
TGGTGCTCTCGGCGCGGCCTGGTCAATGTGGTCAACAACCGACATGCATCTGAAGTGGACTTTACATGGAGAGGCCGACAGCTGGGTCCACGGCCGCACGCAAGGAAATGCCTCCTTATTACGCGCAAAATAATGATTCCTCCACCTGACATCAGGGACCCACCGAAAGGGCCTCTGTATTTCGCAAAAAAACGTTACCGCCGCTGACAGCTCGGACCCACCAGCTATATCTTCGCACGCAAGGAAGTGCCTCCTTATTACGCACAAAAAAATGAATACTTCCCCTGTTAGCTGGGACCCAGTATAGTGGCAGGCTGACTTGTGGGCCTACTAAGTTGACGGGGATGGAGGGCTTTGTCAACTTAGTCAATATGCACGATTCTATCTCCAGTGACCATATGATGTCCATCCAACGGCCGTAGTGCTTCTTCAACCTCTGGTCTTCTTGCTCCAGCCGCCCAAACCAGCGCCGGTCGTGCCTCGTGCTCCTGCCTCCCGTGGCCGGCTGTGATGCGACGGAGGCCTCGCCGCCCCCTACTACTCCCACCGCTGGCCAGACCATCCCTCTACTCACCCACACCCCCTGTTATTCTGCGGCGACGGCAGCCTCACACCGCAGCGAACCAGTGAACCCTCGTACTCCTCTACGCGTGGGCACCCACTGCCGCGTCTTCCCCGGCTCCGCATCGTCCCCTTCCTAGGCCAAGCCGTCGTCCACCGTCCCGGTGCTCTCGGCGCGGCGTGGTCAAGGAACGGCTTCCATCGGACGTGGACTGTACGTGGAGAGGCTGACAGCTGGGTCCACGGCCGCAGCAAGGAAGTGCCTCCTTATTACGTGCAAACTAATTATTCCTCCATCTGACAGCGGGACCCACCGGACGGGTCACCGTATTTCGTGAAAAAAATGTTTCCCCCTGACTGCTGGGACCCACCAGCTACATCTTCGCACGCAAGGAAGTGCGTCCGGGAAAAAAATGATTCGCCCCCTGACTGCTGGGACCCACTAGCTACATCTTCGCAGGCAAGGAAGTGCCTGACAGTCGGGACCCACCTGGTCGAAGCGTACGTAGCGTTGTCATTCTGGTCGCGAACATGTACGTACATACTAGTCGATGCAGAGGCGCGCACGTGTCGTAGTAGAGGCGCGCACGTGTCGTAGTAGAGGCGCGCACGTAGCATTTACACGTACGTACAGCGGCCAGGGTGCAAGAAAGAAAATACGGCCACGTATGTGTACATACGGGCGGGGTCTCGAACGCCTACTCGCGCATATGTACGGCCAGGGCTCGTGTACATGGCTGGGTCAGAACGGAGAAACAACATTGTCGTCGTGTTCATGGGGAGGCAACGGAATGCGTCGTGTTCATTGGGAGGCAACGGAATGCGTCGTGTTCATGGGGAGGCAACGGAATGCGTCGTGTTCATCGGGAGGGCTTGGACGGAACAGGCGATGGAAACGAGGCCCGACGTACCGCAGAACGGAGGAAACGGCCTTGTGTTCGACCGGCCACGTTCGAAACGGGATCCTGTTCATCGAGAGGGGTCTGGCGTACCGCAAAACGGAGGAAACGGACCTCCTACGGTCGAAACAAGGGTCCTGTTGATCGGGAGGGTTGTGGCGTACCGCAAAACAGACGAAACGGACTTGTGTTGGAGCGCTACAGTCGAAACGGGGGTCCTGTTCATCGGGAGGGGTGTGGCGTACCGCAAAACGGGACTCCACGGGATACTGTTCATCTCCACCTTCGACCTCCTCCAGCCTCCATGGGCTCCTGTTCATCCAACCTCCACGGGCTCCTGTTCATCCAGCCTCCACCGCACGCTACTCCACCGGCTACTGTTCAACCACCCCTCCACCGTCTACTGTTCATCCAGCCCTCCACACCATGGGGTCCTATTCAACCACCCCTCCACGGGCACCCCTCCATCGTCTACTGTTCATCCAGCCCTCCACACCACGGGGTCCTGTTCATCCACCCCTCCACGGGCACCCCTCCACCGTCTACTGTTTATCCAGCCCTCCACCACACCACGGGGTCCTGTTCATCCAGAGGCAACGCCACCGCTCACTATTCATCCAACCCCCCCCCCCCGCAATGCTCACTGTTCATCCCATCGATCGGCTTCAGTTAGCAACAGTAGCGAAGGAATCGCTTGATAGGGTTCAGTTAACAGCCATCGATCGATCGCTCGGGTTTAGTAACGCGTAGCCTGCAATGCAATCGCTCAGGTTCAGTTAGATCCCAACGCCTCGCTCGGGTTCAGTTAGAGCCAACGCCTCGCACACACACGCGTACATGTACGAGAGAAACGCGCATCGCTCGGCCCCCGACCTCCCACCGTAACCGGGAACTCCCCGAAATTTTCCTCGCCCTCGCTTCTACCATGGTTTTTTCCGTCATGGACGGCCCAAAGAATGTCATGCAGTTGCGTCTCCGGCCCGCCCAGGACAAAAAGCCCATTTTCTGTCATGATTTTTTGTCATAGAAGTAGGAGCCCACCACATCTATGATGATACCGGGTTTTGTCACAATTATCGTCATAGAAGTGTCATATGTATGACAGAAAAAAATTCGTTTGGCCCAAAATGTCACAGATGTGTCTTTTTTTGTAGTGATAGGTGCACTAGTTTGGCGAAGAGATGGTGATACAAGTGCAATATGGATGGTAGATAAAGGTTTTTGTAATCTGAAAATATAAAAATAGCAAGGTAACTAATGATAAAAGTAAGCACAAACGGTATTGCAATGCGTTGAAACAAGGCCTAGGGTTCATACTTTCATTAGTGCAAGTTCTTCAACAATAATAACATAATTGGATTATATAACTATCCCTCAACATGCAACAAAGAGTCACTCCAAAGTCACTAATAGCTGAGAACAAACGAAGAGATTATGGTAGGGTATGAAACCACCTCAAAGTTATCCTTTCTGATCGATCTATTTAAGAGTCCGTAGTAAAATAACATGAAGCTATTCTTTCCGTTCAATCTATCGTAGAGTTCGTACTAGAATAACACCTTAAGACACAAATCAACTAAAACCCTAATGTCACCTAGATACTCCAATGTCACCTCAAGTATCCGTGGGTATGATTATACGATATGCATCACACAATCTCAGATTTATCTATTCAACCAACACAAAGAACTTCAAAGAGTGCCCCAAAGTTTCTACCGGAGAGTCAAGACGAAAACGTGTGCCAACCCCTATGCATAAGTTCATGAGGTCACGAAACTCGCAAGTGGATCACGTGATATCCCATTGTCACCACAGATAAGCACATGCAAGACATACATCAAGTGTTCTCAAATCCTTAAAGACTCAATCCGGTAAGATAACTTCAAAGGGAAAACTCAATCCATCACAAGAGAGTAGAGGGGGAGAAACATCATAAGATCCAACTATAATAGCAAAGCTATCTTGCCAAATTAAGAACACGAGAGAGAGAGAGATCAAACATATAGCTACTGGTACATACCCTCAGCCCCGAGGGTGAACTACTCCCTCCTCGTCATGGAGAGCGCCGGGATGATGAAGATGGCCACCGGAGAGGGATTCCCCCCTCCGGCAGGGTGCCGGAACAGGTATAGATTGGTTTTCGGTGGCTACGGAGGCTTGCGGCGGCGGAATTCTCGATCTAGGTTTCTTTCTAAAAATTTGGGGTTATATAAGAGGTGTTGGAGTCGGGAACAAGTCAGGGGGGTCCCCGAGGCGGCCACGAGGTAGGGGGCGCGCCCAGGAGGTAGGGGAAACACATGGTTGGCACGCCATCCATTTGTTTAAGACGAAAAATTTAATTTGTATGTGCTCTTCCAGACCAAGCCAGCTTGGGAATCTTTTAAAAAAGCATGTTTCTCCCTAAAAAGAACATATTTCCAAAAAATGTACTCCCTATGTAAAGAAATATAGTAAGAGCATTTAGATCACTACGTTAGTGATCTGCAAAGAAATATAGTAAGAGCATTTAGATCACTACTTTAATGATCTAAACGTTCTTATGTATGATCTAAATGCTCTTATATTTCTTTAGGAGGGTACAATTTTTTGAATAATTGTGAACCAGTTCGAAAAACCGATAATACTCCTATTTTTTAAAAATGTTTGAAGAAAATCGTCCTTTTGAAAAAATATTTTTTTAAAAATGTGAACGAATTAAAAAATTACCCGCACTTTAAAAAATAATTTCAAAATTTTAAAAAAATGTTGGTATTTTCCAGAAAATAATTATTCTAAATTTCCTAGAAAATTTTAGAAACACACCCCTATACCATAAAAAAATATGTTTAAAAAATTATTTTCTCTGATCTTTTTGAACCGACCAAATAACTCCAAAATAGCTTGGAAACAGTTACACAATTCGGCTCGTACAACCGCGCTCATTAGCAGTTTCCTCGCCACTGGCTGGCCCAGGCGATCAAGCAACTACTTGACGCATTTAGTGTCAAGTAGCCGAAATGCTATGTATCGCACGTACTTTAGTTATAATAGGCCTCGCCTAGATGTGTTACAGTATCGGGCCACCCCATTTTCGTGCCTTCGAGGGTTTCTCGGCTCGCACGCTAATTTTTTTTGGACGTGTCTAGCCAGTACACAGCCGCCTGGGACGCTTAACGAGTGGCTCGTTATTTTAAGTAATTTTTTGCCTCCTCTTCTAATTAAAATAGTCATTTAATAGTATCTTTTCCTGCTACGTATTAAATGCTAGTATATGCATCTCCTCGTATGCATGCATATGCATGTGTAAGTGTTTGTTCATATTTATTTTATGATTTTAAAATTTTAAAAAGGCATAACTTTCAATCCGTGTATCGAAATTCATATTCGTTTTCACCATCGAAACCCTCGCGATGTGCTCTTCAAAAGTAGATCCCACATGAGAATGTTTCGACGAACTATTATTCTTGCCAACTAAACATCAATATGTATGCAACTAGACTACATGCCGCGCCAACTGAGTATACGTGTGTGCCAATAGCCCTTCTGCCAACTAAACATCAATGTGTGTGCAACTAGACTACGTTGCCGCGCCAACTGAGCATATGTGTGTGCCAATAGTCAAGCCAACTAAATATCAATGTGTGTGTAATCAGACTACATTGCCGCGCCAACTGAGCATATATGTGTATAACTAGTCCTGCCAACTAAATAACAATGTGTGTGCAACTAGACTACATTGCCACGTCAATTGCGCATATGTGTGTGCAACTAGTGTCCTGCCAACTAAACATCAATATGTATGCAACTAGACTAAATTACAAGCCAACTGGGCATATGTGTGTGCAACTAGTCTTTTTGGCAACTAAACATCAATGTGTGTGCAACTAGACTACATTATAAGCCAACTAAACATCAATGTGTGTGCAACTAGAGTAAATACAAGCCATGTAGTACTAAAGTTGGTTTTAAAAAAAGTTGCATCATGTAATATTAAAGTTGCACAATGCAGTACTTTAGTTGCACCATATAGCACCAAAGTTGGCATCAAAAAAATTTCGTCGAAACATACTCATGCGGGATCTAGTTTCGAAGATCTCGTCATGATGAATCCAACAATGAAAACGGATCTAAATTCCGACGTGTGGTTTAAAAGATATGACTTTTTAAAAATTGAAGAGACCAAAATAAATGTGCGTGAATCTGTTTTTCAGACTAGTCTGTACGCAATTAATGCTGACAAAAACATCCACTAGCTGACAAAAAAAGACACACATGTGAGTAACAAACCGGCCGCCCATTGCTACAAAAAAGTGCGTGTGCACTTTTAAGATTTCAGGTTTTCCTTTTTGTTTTCTTTTTCTTGTTTCCTTGTGTTTTTCTCCTTTTGTTATATTTTTGTTTCTTTCATGATTTGTATCCATTTTCTTCGGTTTTCCATCATATCTTCTTTTCTGTTTTTTCTTTATCTTGTTTTCCTTTTGGTTTTCTTTGTTCTTACATTGGTTTTCACCTATTTACTCTCTTTCATCGGTTTCACCCTTTTTATTTTAATGGAACACATGTCTACATTTTTCATATACATTAAAACATTTTTTAGACATGCTTAATATATTTCAAATAGATTGTTAACATTTTTCTAATATATGTTTTGATGTCTCCTTTTTTCGTACACATTGTAAATTTTGTGCATACTTTGAAAAAAAATTATTAAATGTTCCACATTTTTGAAATACATTTTTACAAAAACAGGTTTTGAGCATTTTTTTTCTAATACATGGTAAACGTTTTTAAATACACGTTCGAACACTTTTTTAATGATAAAAACATTTTTCCTCAACTATGCAAACTTTGTTTTGATTGCACAAACATTTTTCTGAAAATGTCCCAAACACATTTTTGAAACTTGCCAACATTTTTTCAATGTGACATGTATATTTTAGTTTATGCATCATTTTTTAATTACACAAACATATTTTTTACAGTGTTTATACATTTTTCATACACATGATTCAAAAAATTGTGCACATGATTAAAAATTTGTATTCTTTTGGATTCACATTTGTACATTTTTCGTATAAATCTATAACATTTTTCTATACATGTTTAAAAAAATTCAAATGCAAAATTAACAATTAAAAATTACTTAAAGTGTTTGTTGAAATATATATATATAGGATATTTCGAAATATACAAATAAAATAAAAGAAGAAAACAAATTTGTGAATAAAAGACGGGAAAAGTAACATGACGTCAGCATACTAGCGCTGGGTACTGGGCCGGTCCAAAACCTTCTCCCTGCAAGCGTGCTATGTGCCGCCCGTCAAAGGAGCTTCCATATCCGCAAAAAAAAAAGGAAATAAAAAGGAGCTCCCAGAGAATTAGCCTCCGAGGCAGGGCGGGCCGCGCGGCTGAAATTGAGACGATGACAACGCCCACACCGAAGCGTGAGCGGGCCTGCGAGCCACCAAAAGCCGTTCTCGCCCTCAGGCGTCAGGTACGTGTCTTGGAGCTTTTGCTAAAAAAAAACGTGTCTTGGAACCCTGCGCCTGCCTTCCGGTTTACGTCTGGCAGGGCACCGGGCACGCACCCGGTCGTCACGCATATCTCTACTACTATTAAAAGAGCAAACGTAAATTCTCCTAAATCTATACAACAAACTGTACACAAGATAGCCAGAGCCTTCAGATCAAATCAACTTACACATATCCTATCATCCATATTACGCCAATAATCTATTAACCAGATCGACGACTAGGATCAAATACCTACTACTATTAAAAGAGCAAAGCAAACGTAAGTTTTCTAAAATCCACACAACAAACTATATACAAGATAGTTAGAGCCTTCGGATCAAATCAACTTACACATATCCTACCGCCCATATTACACCAATAATCTATTAACCAGATCGACGACTGATCAAATGTTCTGCCAGCAGACGCCGGTGGTCTGTGCCCCCGATCCGCACGGCCCGCCCACCACGCGGATCAATGGAATCCCCACTAATTTCCTTTCCATCTTCCCAACGTGCCGCCCCCACAGTTCCGGTCGTTGCCACCTGACTCTATCCTCGGGATCTCATCCTACTGTCCTGGATCGGGGCAGCAGTGGCGATTTGGATCCGGGCGGCGGCGGCTGAGCAAGGGCACCGGTGCTGTCTAGGTATATATCTTCCCTCTCTCCCTTCCTCCCTCCCTCTCTCTGCCCCGCCGGGGTCGCTGTGAGCCCGTGACGGTGGACTGGTGGGGAACTCCGGTGGAACGGCAAGGGGACAGCGAGGAACGGCAAGCACGGGTGCTCTGCTGGCGGAGGCATGTTTTGGGGACGGGGAGACCTCCGGCCGTGGGGAATGAAGAGAGCTTTGGATGCAAACTGAATTTCATCTCTCTTTGTTCTTTTTTCTGCTGATGGCACAGAAGAACATTGGTAATGTTGAGCTGGCAAAGAGAAGTAGCAGACTAATTTCTATGTCAACTAGATGATGATTTGCTCCCTATATGTGGTTTCCTCTGTATTCTTTATATGATGTTATTTTGTGATCCTTGAGTACGGAAATAGCATGGTGTGCAGCGTTGCCCTTGTGAGCAATCTCTGATGCTACTGATGTTTATATATGTATTACTTATGACACTAGGATTCAATCCTCACCGAAGATTGAATTCCATCTTCTTGGTTAGAATGCACAAAGGATTTGAATTGTGAATCTTGCAAGGACATTTATTTTGTGAAATTTAACATGACTAATTTGAGACCAGCAAAGAGGATTGGGCCCGAAGAAATGCTGATATTGAGCTAGGTTGGCAAGGCGATATGTCGAGCTCTGTGTAGCCTGCTTTCAATGGCTTATTTAAACAGGTGTCCCCTTTTCCTTTGTATGTGTTTTCGAGTCTCATTTCATGTAAAAATAGCCTGTAGATGTCCTGCGGTGTGATTTTATTTTTCGAGTTCAGCTCTGTGCTATCATAGAATTCAGCTTAGGGAGATCAAGAAGATGTTTCATATGTCAGCACAACTACTGGAGGATTTGCAGGTGAGGAACTATTATATGAGTTTGGATGACCAAATATTAGTAGTACATCAAAATCTACGGCTTTATATAGTTTGTCACATACTGTCTTATTTCATATATGATGACCATATCAATCAAGTGTTTGTTATTTTTCATTCAGAGTGTACATTGATTCCAGTGTAGCAAGAACAGAAAATAAGGTACTCTCTAAATAATGTGTGAGGTTTCAGATTCTGTAATTTGTTTTACTGTTGCTAACTGAGCATGCTTAGATAATGTGGTGATTTGAGTGGAGTTTCAGAGTCGACCGTTCATGTCTGCAGTCTCAAGTTTCTATATGTATAGTTTGAGACCTAATAAGTACTGATCATTTCAGAAAGTTTCATGTTTCATACTTATGATTGATACTGATTGTATTCACGTAATTGGGCCACTTGGATACGGTGGTTGGCTAACTAATAAGTAAGATGTACCCAGTTCTGCATAAAGATTTAGGCACCCTAATTTCTTAAATCTTTGTGGAGTCAGAGGTGTTGAATGTTTTTGTTCGAAGTCTTTTTGAAATGATGAGTGATGCATACCTATTCAATGTTTTACATGGTACTGCAAGTGAAGAAATGATTTGTACTGAACCATCTAATGGGTTATTGTGTTTCTTTGAAGTCATGAATTTGTAGCAACCGACGCCCTCATTGCCATTCTTTTTGAAAGATATCCAAGATAGTTAAAGCATTGTGGGGACGAGGAGGCCGAGCAGTCCTTTGTGTCTCCGCCGTCGCCGGCCGCACCGGTATGTTGTGCCCCTTTCCCTGCTTCACGTCCTAGGCTACTCCACCCCCACTGGATACGAGTGTGGCCATGACAGAGGAATCTTGTGCAGGGGGATTTGATGCATAGCATGTTATGTACATGCAATGGAAATGTTACACAGTGAAACACATTTTGATCTTCTAATATTAATATGCATTGCTGGTATGAAGGTTATTATTTGTTGTTTCACACACACACACAAGGTTATTATTTGTTGTTTCACACATTGTATTGGGGAAAAAATTAGGACTAAAGGTTTTGGTATGTCTGATTGTCGACATGCCACCGGAGGTGCATGATTGTCTGATAGGCTTGAATTCTTAAGTTTTCTTTCTTATTGGTCTTGTTTGTTTTTATTTTGTTGAAAACCCATGATTTTACCATAACCCAAAATTGCTGAGTTAAATGGAGAGGCTCAATGAGAAGTTTCGGGACATGGAAGAAATTGATTGTTCTAATTTAAGTAATATAAAAAGAAAAGCAGTATTTTCTATTAGTAACATATGTCTATAATATTATGATTTACCTCTGCTAATAGGTGTCGTCGGTGAAAAGAAGCATGCCCAAATTTGTAAGCCCATGTTGGTATTACTTTCCAGTAATCAACATCCAACAAAATATATATTTATGAATGATCTATTATCTTGCCATGAATAACAATGATAAATTTGTTGTTGACTCATGTTATATCCTCACAAATAAAGTGTCACATGGAACTTTCTCTATCAGTTCAGGCTGGATGGGCAAGACGACATACTGCAGACCGGGACCAAGGTGAGAATATTAGATGGAAATTTATGTAGCATATGTACAGCTACGTTTATTAATCTCCTTCTCACTTTTTCCTTTTTCTTTGCAGAGTTATGTTCATTATCAGTGATATGTGTTAATACTCTCCTAGAGATTGATTTTTTTGCGATCGCAAAAAAAGGAGCCAGATACATGGCGAGCTTCCAAATATCAAGTTGCAAGTACCTTCGTTGCTTTGGACCTTGCCATGGAAGGATGAACACTAAATGACCACAAAATGCCTCTAGATTATGAGTAAGCGTGTTTCTACCTTCAGCGGTTTGGGCATCTGCTTTGTCTCTGTGGCTGGTTTTGGTTTCACGGGTACCTGATTTTGCTTGGAACAACCACAGGTGCTGCAGCTTGGTTTGCTGACTAGCAATGTTTTGTTTCTTTGGTGGACAAACTTGTATCTCAGAACGTTGACGAATTATTTCATTTGATCAGCTTATGTGGAAACTACTAATTTTCATTGCCTCTGTACACACACTTGCATATCTTTTTTCCTGGTGCTTATTGGCAATGGCCCACTCATAGGCACGACCTAGAAGAAAATAAGATTGAAGATGTATTTTTCTTGGTTGGAAATATTACACCTCAAATTTACTTGAGTTTTTTTTGAGCAACTTTTTTTTGAGCAACTCAAATTTACTTCAGTTTGGATGCAATGATGACTTTAAGATTGAAATAACTGGTGAATTATGTCAATTATACAGTTTAAGAGGTCATGGATGTGATATATGAGAAACAATTTTGTCTGTGATACGTGAATATCTATATGGCACTGTGGATGCTGGCGAGATGTTGGTCATGGCCTTGGTTGTCGAGATGCACTAGCTAGGGGTGCATGCATGGCCATAGGCCACAATTACATTTTCTTGACGGACTGAGGTATTTGCTAAGCAATGGACATGGGCCTGTTGATTTATAAAGCACAATATTTTCAGTCATTTGTACGAGTTCGGAATTATATGCTTTTTGCGTGAGATTGCAGCTGCTCAAAATGTAGATTTATGTTATAACAGAATTATTAAGTTTCATAGTAGAACATATTTAAGCGAGACGTGCGTTGCACATGCATACTTACTAGTGCGGACAAAATGCCATGCTAGCCTTTTTCAGATCGCATGCATACTTTGGCAAGGATTTTTGTGGAGTGCGTTTGTGCCACTGCTCGATCATCGGCCGGCAGCAACTCTTTTTTTCATGGAGGAATGTTGGGTCTCCATCGGCGCCAAAAGGAACGTAGTAATAGTACTGCTACTATTGAATTACTGATAGTACCTACATTAAGCAGCAGCAGAGTAAAATCTTGGACAACACGTATGACTATAGCGGAACACCCGTGCTTTCTGCTCGTCGGCTAGGGAGGCCATAGTTCGTCGCTGCTGTTGTGGGCACCGAGCACGTCATGCAGGTGCCTCCGGTGCGTTCAGGTTGGGGAGACTGAAGAGGATGTTTCGACCGCGAGGCGTTGTCGGAAGCCCTTTGTGTGTCAAGCTCCCAAGTGGGAATGCGTTTGGGGGGGGGGGGGGGGGGCGGGGGGGGGGGGGGGGGGGCAGCTTGTCTCGAGGGGGCGCGACTCACTTCCGTTCCTTTCCGTCGCCCTACTATCAATATGTGGCGTTCTTCGCCGGCGTGGTTGAGAGACAGGTGTTTCCGATGCCTCTGTCGAGGTCACTATGCACACTCCTGCAGGGATCCAATCCGAATGCACAAACTGCATTCGATTTGGTCACATCGCCCGCTTCTGCCGTGCTAAGAAGTCTGTCCACCAAGCTTCACCAGCCCAATGTCATGCTCCATCATCTCCATCCACCGGTGATGTCACCGTGACAGACGTGCAGTTCCAGTTTGTCTCGGCTCAGCAAGTCGGGTTGGCGGAGGAGACCGAGCTGCTTCGCATTGAGCTTCATGACTGCGTTGCGCGAGTCGGGAGTGTTTTGGTGAGAGCGGAGGCCGCTCTCGCCAAATTTGAGGTGGTGCCGAATGTGTCTTCGCTGCCTCAACTTCAGATTGGCGTTGCCCCTGATTTGTCCCCGTTCCTTGAGATCCTGGTTGGTTCTGCCGATGGGGAAGCAGGCATGTATGGAGATCTCTCCCCTCATGCTACATCTTGTCAGTTGTCATTGCCCGTCGTGCCGATTGCTTCTGAGAGTGAAGCCGTTGTCGAGGTCGTGGCCCCGGTGCAGCAGATTATGCCTGAGCTGTAGAAGCTTTGTGGGGAGCCCACTTCGCCTATTTCGATGGTGCTTCCTAAGGAGATGAGGTCGCTTGGTGGGGACTTGGCGATGACGACTGCGACCTCACCGTTGTCGTTGGAGTCCAGTCAGCCACTTGCCTATGTGGACCGTGGAGGTTTTGGTGTTGCTATTGCTCTCTCACCTGAGGTTGTTGCCTAGGTGGCATCGGTGGGTGCCGAGGTTGATGAGATAGGTGCTTTGGCAGCTACTTCTGAGGCGCCGAAGCCCATTCGGTCGCCCATCTTTGACCGTGACGCTATGTTGGCACGTATTGACGAGGTGGTCTTCGTGAAAAAGCTTGACCGTTTGCTCGACTCTTTGGAGGCAACTTGTCCTGGGTCTTGCAATGTGATTGCTTGCCTCCTCGTGGATGAGGTTTCTACAGGCAAAATAAAGAAGGTGAAGAAGGCTCTCAGGAGTATAGGCAAGAAGAGTGGCGCCATTGATAAGGCGTCTGCGGCTGCTTAATGGAGAATACTCAGTCTCTTCGTTCTCCATCTCCGAGTGGCTCGTCTCCGTGGATTTCTTGGCGTCTGATGTATTCAATATTGATTTTGTTAGAGGGTTTCTTTGCGACATAGAAGTGCCAGGGTTTGTGGTTGTTGCGTATTATGTATATTTGTCGGGTTCATCGTGAGATCATGGAGTTTCTTTGCTAGCGAATAGTCCGCATGTGATCTATATGTATCGGTTTTCGTCCGATTTTTCGTTAATTAACCGGACAATTCTCTTCTTCTTAATTAATCGATGAGGCAAATCTTTTGCCTCTATTTCGAAAAAAAACTAAGAAGGAACCAATAATTTGAAGAAACCAGACTGCAATACACACCAGGGAAACACCGTGTCTGAAATATGTCAGCCATCATTGAGTCTGGACATGAATGAATGGAATAAAAAGCAGCTAGCAGGACGTGAAAATACACAATTATGTTCCATTTCGGAAACAAAAAACACATAATTATGTTCCATCATCCGGGCAAGGGCGCAGGCAGCCGCACCCGTGCTGTGCATCAACGACCTGTGCCGCTGCACTGCACATCACAGCACAGCACAGACACCCCTCCTCAAGAGTCAAGATCATCTCTAGACTGTATACTACTGCTCACTTTGCATATTCTTGTTCTCAATCCTTGTTTCCGTAAGGACTTGTTTGCTTTTCCAAGTCATGTCTCGTCAGGTGGAAAAAAGTAGGCAAAACATTTATTTATTTATTTTTATAACAAAGCATTCCTTGTTGGGCCGTTGGAGAAAAGCACTTCCATGTGTGCCTCGTTGCTGCGCGTTTGACTCCCCTTCTCGGCTTTCTTTACCCGTGTCTGTCCGGTCAGTCTACCTTGGTTCAAAACACCTGTGGTGGTTCCTTTCCTCCGACGCCTACGTACGTACTTCAATCCAATTCAAACTGCTCGCGCGATCACTGCGGGAGCAGTATCCGTTGCCGACGCGTGTTTCTTGTGCAGCGGTCGTGCCCTAGTGATCTGTCCAATATTTGAGCAAGCGGGCAGCACGGTTCTAACATTCGACGATCGAATCTCGAATCATCACATGCTACGAAGTACGACGAACACGGGATTATGTTCAAATCTTGCTGAAATGTAGCTAAGACGAGCGTGGCGTCGCCATTGAGTAGGGGGCCCGATTAGAGTAGAACAACGTTGCTTTCTCCACCGGTCACTCACTGAAAAAAGAAGGAGAAAAAAAAAGAAGTAGAACAACGTTGCTTTCTCCCCCGGTCACTCACTCGAAGGATGAGATTCCCCCCGGAGAGAGATGCCGCTGCCGCTAATGGAGCCATTTACTTAATCAATAAGAGTGGATTATGCCGCCTTGTAACGTCCAGCATCCCGTGCCTTTCGGTTGGTCGACCATCGAAATGGAGAGAGAGATGCGAGACGGAAAGCTCAACCCTAGCTACCCCTATCTCATATAATCTCCATTCTTATCCACGATAAACAAACTACCATCGACGAGTCTGACGTGTTCTGCTCACGTCGACTGTATCTTAAGCATTTGAGGCCTCTAAGCGTTTCTGTGCTTCAGTTTCCTCTTTGCATATGTGTATCTTCTGTGTCATGGGCAGCTGGGCTTCTCGGTAAGAAGACACGTCGCTCTCATGCGTGCGCTAAGAAGAAGAAGAAGAAAAATCTAGTTAAGGCATGGAGACCTGCTCGGACAAGTCAGTCAAAAGCAAGATAAGAAAAACATCGGGCTCAGCAGGAGAGGAGAAGGACGTGTGGTCGTGCTTTTAGGTTATCCTGCTGGTCACAACTCACCATCCACTGGTAACATTAGCTTCTTCTCTCCAGCTTTTGGACGGTCTAATGGCTTCATTATCGAGGGTAAAGGCAGGCGTAACAGAGAAGAATCAGGAGCGGATTACAGTGCAACAGGCAGAGGTTTTGTAATAGCATCTATCTTGGGTCTGGGAAAAAGAAAGCCGGGGCGAACAGGAATGATGCTTTACCTCCGTTGGTTCCTCTCCGTTGTGGCCCAGGGCGGGCTCCCCGCCCGTCTCAGGCCCACCACACCGTCAAAAAGTGGCCGTGTCTGTGTTGGGTCCTTCGATTTGTGCGTCGGTCCGTCCACCGCTATAGTCAGCCCGGAGCAAAAAGCAAGGAATATTTCTCCTGGAGACGAGCGCTGGCTTGGACTCGGGTGGACTTTTGATCCTGTGGCAGCTGGCCATGCCACAACAGTTTCGAGGTGACTTTGCTCGTGCAAGAACGGACGACGGCAAAACAACAAAATCTGTCTCTCGTGGATCAAGTCTTGTTTAACCGGGTGCTTTGAATTGATTGGGTCCGAACCGTGCAGACCCCCGCGATTAAGGGCCCCTAAACTCCTGCTGACAGATTGATAAGGGGACGAGAAAGAATGAGCAGGAGAGCACAAGGACTTTGACTCGGGCGGTGGTTTACTATACTCTCGTCCGGACTGCAGGGTTTCGTCGGCACCTGACCTGGCAGGATCCAACGCGAGCGACAAGACAACACCGTGTGGGACGGCCATGCGTCGCATCCCGCGCCGCGGCGAACGATGCTGCACCTTGGAACTTTGGACCGTGGACTCCACGGAGACCCGCCATGGATAAACTAAACTTTACTCGTGGAAATGGTTTTCACCGGCGAAAGCGTGGGCAATTGCTTCCGTGGTACTCGTGGCGCAACCAATGCAGTGCTGCTCCAGGTACGTGCAGCGTGGACGTGCGATCCTGCACTCGGTGCTACGGCCTAGCGGGGATCTGCGGGGATCACGGACTATTTCATTTTTCATTCCATTTTTCGTCCTTCTTTTGGACGCCGGAGCGCGTCGATGTGCTACCATTCACCTCCCTCCGTTCCACCAACCAACCGAACACGGCAAGGCACGGCCCACGTGCATGCGCATGACCACATCATAGTCCTATATAAATCCGTAATGTGGCCATACCGATGTAGTAACAACGCGCTGTACGCCTTGTACGGCTGCAATTACAGCACAGATGTACGGGCCCTTATTACACAGCTCCGCCGCACGTCCGGTTTAAGAGCAACGTAAATTGCTTCAGCATCAACTCCTCTAAAACACAGCCCACCCGGTGGCTAAGTTCATTGCGATGGAAACAGCCTATCAGTTTTCAAAGCGCTCCCGGGTGACGGCAAATGCATTTGGTGTGGGGACATTTTTTTTTTGAAACGAGGCAAAAGATTTGCCATTTCATTGATTAAGAAGAAGGTTTCAGACAAAGCCGCAAGCGGCAAAAGGTAAAAGATTACTCTCGCGGCATTATAATACCCAAGTGCTTGGCACCTGCCAAAGCCCAAAGCGACACCTCTTGCTTGATCTTGTTAATGATTACCACCGGAGGGACTGCAACGTTGCGAAAGACTCTCGCGTTGCGCTCGGACCAAATCTCCCATGAGATGAGCATCATCAATGAGGCAAGGGCTTTGGGCGAGCCGAGACGAATCTGAAGGTTATCGTTCCACCATCCTTTGACCGAAGCGCTCGCCGACCAAGAAGAAGTAGAGATGTGGTGCATTCCGAGCCACGGGAGAATGTCGTTCCAGATGCGCAAAGAGAAGCGGCATTGGAAGAGAAGGTGGGCCGCGTACTCCTGCACTTGCTTGCAGAGAGGACACAAGCCACAGTTGGGCCACCCACGACGGATCAAGCGGTCTGATGTCCAGACCCTATTTTGAAGAACCAGCCAAGCAAAGAATTTGCACCTCGGCGGAGCCCACACACTCCACACTGACTGGACAAGATCAGAGGAGGTGAGGCCTTCGAATTGCGCCTTGTAAGCCGAGGAAGCTGAGTACGTTCCGTCCTTAGAAAACTTCCATATAATCGAGTCTTCCACTTCATCCTCGAGGGCCACCGTTGAAACCTTTTCCCAAAGGTCAGCAAATTGCTCAATCTGCGCGAGGGACAGACCGTTGGTGACGTCAATATTTGCGATCCAAAGATTGTTGGCCATGGCTTGCCGGACTGAGGAGTTTTTCTTACGAGAAAGATGGAAGAGGTCCGGTGCAATGTCACGGGGGCGCAAGCCGTTGAGCCACGACGAGTTCCAGAATTGCGCAGTTCGTCCGTTCCCAACAGTGACCGAAGTGGCAGCCGCAAAGAAGTGGCGATCCTCATCAGTACACGGAGTCCCCATGCCAATCCAGGGCTTGCTCCTATCAGTCCATTCGAACCAAAGCCATCGGAGCCGTAGAGCCTTAGCAAACTTGTCCAGATTAAGCACTCCAAGCCCACCCTTTTCCTTAGGTTTGCAGACAAGCTCCCAGTTAACCTTACATTTTCCTCCAGAGACCTTGTCCGAGCTCGCCCAAAGGTATGCACGGCGAATACTATCAATTTTCTTGAGGACCTCCACCGGGATGTCGAGGGGCGTGAGGTGATAGATGGCAATGGCGGTTAGGACAGCCTTAACAAGAACAATACGACCGGCAGAGGCCACAAGCCTTCCTTGCCATGGAGGGAGCTTGCCTGCAATTTTATCCTCAAGGTACTGGAAGTGGATTCGTTTGAGGCGTTTAACAGCAAGCGGGAGTCCAAGGTAACGCATTGGGAATGAGGTGCGCACCGCCGGGAAAGCATGAAGAACCTCATCAAGGTTGATGTTGTCGCATCGGATGGGGGCAACCAAACTTTTTGCACAGTTGGTGACAAGGCCAGTTATCGCTCCAAAGGAGGTCAGAGTTGCAGCAAGGAATTGGACATCTTCCTTAATGGGCTTAACAAATATGGTTGCATCGTCGGCATAGAGCGAGGCCCGAACGGGGGAAGATCTGCCACACAGAGGGTGAAGGTGCCCTTGGGTCGTGGCCTTGCAGAGGAGGTGGTGGAGCGGATCGATGGCCAAGACGAAGAGTAGGGGAGAGAGCGGGTCTCCCTGACGAAGACCACGTCCATGCTTTAGCGGATCACCCAACACTCCATTGATCAAACCCTCGAAGTGGCTGTAGAGAGCAAAGCCGAAACCCAGTCGCGAAATCTGTCCGGGAATCCAAGGTGCTTCAACAGATCCATGAGTAAGTCCCAACGCACAGAATCGAAAGCCTTTTTGATGTCAAGCTTGAACAATAGCGTCGGGGAGCGGCTGCGATGGAACTTTCTCGCCAAGTTTCTGACATACATGAAGTTGTCGTGGATGCTTCTCTTTTTGATGAAGGCACTTTGAGCATTTGAGACAAGGTCGTGCATGTGAGGGGCCAGCCGGTTTGCCATCATTTTTGCAATAATCTTCGCGACGGCGTGGATGAGACTAATGGGACGGAAATCCGAGATACACTCCGCCCCATCCTTCTTCGGGATGAGAGCAATGTTTGCCGAGTTGAGCCAGCTTAAGTTTGAGGAGCGCAGGTTTGAGAAGTGATTGACAGCAAGCAAGATATCATCTTTTATGATCTCCCAACATGCCTTGAAGAAGGCCCCAGAGTAGCCATCCGGACCCGGTGCTTTGTCGCTGGGGAGATCAAAAATTGCCTTTTTCACCTCCTCCTCTGAGAAGGCAGTCCCCAGATCTGTGAGATCGCAAGCAGGCACCGGGATGTTGTCCCAGTTGATGTCGGTGGTGCGCGGCTGACCACGCTTCGTGACCTCTGAGAAGTGGTTTTGAATGATGGACTTCTTGTG
Source organism: Triticum urartu (assembly GCF_003073215.2). Taxonomy (NCBI): domain Eukaryota; kingdom Viridiplantae; phylum Streptophyta; class Magnoliopsida; order Poales; family Poaceae; genus Triticum; species Triticum urartu. The sequence goes on from NC_053024.1 coordinate 484,589,060, forward strand.
GTCGTGAGAAGTAACCCACCCGTTGTTGTGCCTGAGCCGGTGAATGAAGTTCTTCCTTCGCCTATGGTTAATGCGAAGGTGGAAGAAACGAGTGTTGGCGTCACTGTCTTTCAAGTTCGTGATTCTTGAGCTTTGTCTTTTCCGCGCACGCTCAAGAACAACAAGGCCAATCACTTTTCTCTTAAGTCTCTTTCGAAGTTCTCGCTCGCTGGTACTAAGGGGGCGAAGATCTTGAGCCACATCCAAGCGAAGAATAAGCTCCAGGGCCATGTGAATTTGCACCTTCGAGTGCGCGAACATTGTCCTGCTCCATTTCCTAAGCTTTTTGCCCACCTTTGTTAGCTTGTGAAAGAGGTTGAGGTATGGGTCAGAGTGACCCGAGTTGGCGCTCCAAGCTCCTTGGACAACCTCTTTAAAACCGGGCATTTTGATCCAAAAGTTTTCAAAGCGGAAGGGTTTTGATCTCTGCGGGCCTTTGTCATTCGCGAGGAGGAGAGGGCAGTGGTCTGATAAGGATGACGAGAGCGCGTGGAGGATGTGCGTGCCAAAGTCCAAGTCCCAATCTTCGTTGCAAAAGAAAGAGTCAAGTTTGCTGAGAGTTGGGTTGGTCTGCTCATTGATCCATGTGAATTTTCTGTTTTGCAAATGGATCTCTTTGAGCTCACAGAGATTGAGCGCGTTTCTGAAGCGGACGATACGACTTCGATCGACATTTGGCTTGTTCTTATCTTGTGCACGGTAGATTTGGTTGAAATCACCGGAAACCAACCACTTTGAACCTGGGGGTGGCTTCTCGCTGATCAACTCTTGGAAGAAGGCGTCCTTGAGATTGCTTCGTGTCGGGCCATAGACAGTGGTGAGCTTGAAGGTTGTGGTCGAGGAAACGATCGTGACTGTGCAGGAGAGGAAGAAGATGCCAATGCACACATCCTTTACATCAACCACACTCTCATCCCAAAGCAGCAGTATGCCACCACGGGTGCCAGTGGCTGGGCGCTGAACAAAGTTTTTCCGGTTGTGGACACCAAGGAACGAAGCGATGAACGGGTTGACGAGCTCTAGCTTGGTCTCTTGTAGACAGACAATGTGGCAAGGGGTAGCAGCGATCGTCTCTCGGATAGTTGCTCGACGGTCAGGGCAATTTAGACCTCGTACGTTCCAGTTTAGGATGCTAAGATTTTGATCTATCATGGATAACCTTGATTACAACAGTTCTGGAGCTGCATATGGAGCGCATGCATCCAACTTCAACAACAAATGTCACTAGCAGTTCACGGGAGCTAAGGGGATACATAGAAGCCTCGCCAAGGCAAAAGGAGGCAGGCATCAACATGGATGGCTGCAACCAGGCGTACAGGCACACACACATAGTGGTTGTATCTAACATGGAGATGGAAAGGACATCATCAGCGTGGGCATCAGGCTGCGCCATCACTCCGCCTCAGCGGCCACCTCTGCGCTTGTTTCCTGGAGCTCGGTACCTGCCTGCCCACCATGCTCAAGCAAAGCAGCTTCAACGGCGTTCGCCAGATCACAGTCGAGGGTGAACAAAGCCCGAAGGGCCAAAACTGTGATGTCAGGCAGCTGGCCATGGAACATGGCCACGAACTTGTTGATGGCCTCCTCGATGACTTGCTGCCCCTCGTTGATGACCCCCATGCACTGGCACAACAACTTCTCCGCCATCTTAGCAATCAGAAGCTTCCTCTGTTTAACCTGGAGACGTGGACTGGAGCGGCTGATGTTGAAACCCACCACTCCAGCAAGAGTCTTTCTTCTCTTCGATGGTGGCCGCGGCCTTGGCGATGGAGACTTTGGCGCAGCAAGCAATGGTGGCTGACACACCTTGAACAAAGGGGTGCAAGGCAGCGGATCCGGCGCCGGGACGTGGACTGGGGTGTCCGGCTCCAGCTCAGAGGTTGGCGCAGGCTCAGAGCACACAGAGGGAGCGTGGGGTGGCATGGCAGCAGCAGCAGCATCATCCCACCCAGCAGGAGAGGGGGCCGGGATGGTCTCGATCACGTCCAGGTTGGTGGTGCGGGGTGATGCCGCGGCTTGTAGGGGGGTGACCGGGCACACAGCCACAGGGCGCGGACTGGACCCAAAACAGGGGGCGAGCCAACGCCGCCAAGGGGCTTCACCAGAGGGGTCATTGAGTTGCACCACATCACAGGAGGTCGTCCGCGGCGAGGATGGAGGCGAGCGTCCACGGGTGTCTTCGGAGACCGGGCTTGCATCACCTCCAGAAGGCCCAGGTCGTGTCTGGCAGTCATCAGGTCGACGGCGGCCGCGCCTACCAGAGGCCGGGATGACCGCACCGTCCAGCAACCGCTGCACCAGCTTGAAGTCAATACGTCGCGCGTCCCAGGCCTCAGGACGGCGGCGGCGCCCATGGCGACCACGATCATCGCGTCGATCATCTCTGTCCTCTCGCCGGCCGTCGCGCCGGCCGTCATCATCACGACGTTCCGGAGCTCGCGACCTGCTCCTGAAGAAACGGTCCCTCCTGGAAGAGGGGCGCTCATCACGGCCTCGACGGTCGCGGTCGCGGTCATCGTCGTGGCGGTCTCTGTCTTGATCCTCATCACGGCGGCGCACCGCCACCTCCAACCTGTCTCGTGTTCTGGACTCGCCATCAATGACCCCCAGGGTGATGGAGAACGGGTGCGAGGAGCGAGGGCGTCGATGGATGTTGCCGTTGATGTCAGGCGTGAAGTCTTCCACCAGGTCGAGGTGCACCAGGAGGCGGCGCTTGAGGTCGCGTCGACCAACAGTAGCACTTGGCCCATTGCTGTAGCTGACCGGCTGGTTGCCGGTGATCGTGAGACGCAGCACCTTTGGGATGGCGGAGGGGTTGGCGGACCACGCCCAGAGACTGAGGGTGGATGAGTCCTCTCGTTGGACGGTGGCGACGTCGAAGTAGTGCAGAAAAGTGTCGGGGCCGAGCACCTGGGTCGCCACCTCGTCGCACCAAGCGTGGAGCCACAGGTTCTCGATGCAAAGATGGACGTGGTAGTAGGCCTCCACAAGGTCAGCGTTGGCCTCCGGCCTCCATTTGGTGACGTGGATGTCTAGGCCGCCATGGCTGAAGCGACCAGGCGAGGCGGTGGCGATGTCGCAGTGATGCGGGTGCGTGAAGAGGGCGAAGAAGTCCTTCGGGTAGTGCGGCACCACCTTGATGTACTTGCGGTCGATGACGAACTTGTTGGCGAGGGCGTTCCTGATTTATGCAGCGTTGACGCGAGGGCGGTTCCCACCGATCCAGACCAGCGCGCCCAGGTTGGAGAGGGAGACGGCGCTGGCCTCCATTGCCGGCGTGGAGGAGATGACCACATGGGCCTCCTCCGGGCGTAGCGAAGGGTCTCCAACGCGCGACATCACAGAAGCAAGGGGCTCCAGGCATTCTGTCGGGGAGACGTGGGGCGCAGCTGATGTTGGCGACGACCGGAGCAGGCACCACGACGAGGAGGCTTGGAACACAGTCGCAGCTGGAGTTGGCGAATCACACCTCGAGGACGGGGGCGAGGAGGCGGGCGACACAGTGCAGTCACGGGCGCGGTGACCACACTGCCGACACTCCCGACACTTGAATGGGTTCCGGCAGTCGGCCTTGCAGTGGCCAACGTCGAGGCAGCGGTGGCAGGTGCGGAAGCGGTGGGGGACGAAAGATCTGCCTGTTGGAGGGGAATAAGAAGCAGCAGCTCTCCTCCGTCTTGAATGCTGGTAGCTGGGGAGGGAACGCCACCAAAATGGCGCTTTGACGAGCTGCCAACCATCATCGGAGCTTGCGCTAGGGGACACGGCCGTCTCGGGGCTCGAGCGACGGGATGTCCACGCCGCACGCCGGCGGGTCTTGAAGGCGCCTGCAGGAGCAGTCTTGAGGCAAGGTCGGTGCGCGCCTTGAATGGGAGGGGGTGGGGTGGAATCCAGCACCATGGCATTGAATGCAAAGCTGACCGAGCGCGGCCGCACCGTACCTGCCTCTGCAGGGTCCTCCAGCAGGGAATTAGCGACAAAGGAGGAGCTCGAATCCGCATCGACGCGCAGCGGCGACTCCAGATCTGCAGAGGGAGCGACAGCCAGATGCAGCGGGTCGGGGATTGCGGCCGTCCCCCTTGAAGCGAGCGGCCATGGGAAGCTAGGCGGGTGGAGCGAGGACGGCGGGGGGCTGCCCGGAGGTTGGGTCTGGGGCAGGGCAGCAGCGGCGGGGGTGGCTGCGGCGGCGGGGGTGGCTGCGGGCGCCGGGGCGATGCCTCGCAGGAGCGTGGGCGTGGGGCGCGTCATTGGTTGCGTTTGGCCTTTGCGTTCCCAAGCCATGGCTCTGCACACAGAGCTCACTGGTGTGGGGACAATGAAGACCACGATCATATCATCTTCCGACGTAGCATGGCTAGATTTGTGTGGAGTTCCCTGAGGGCGGTAAAGGGTTCATCATGGAATCTGAGTGGGTTTTCGCATTTCTATAGGTTAGCCACGGCCACTATCGGGTGAGATAGTCAGATGGCCTGGGTAGGATTTGGGGCTCTGGCTTGGTCTCTATGGACCACAAGAAACAAGGCGTTGATAGAGGGAATATACATCAAACATCCGGCTGATCTGTTATACAAACTGGTGACTTTCTTGCAGCTCTGGAAACCACTGTCAAGGATGCAAGACAGAAGACACATGGAGGGGCTCGCCTCAAAGGTGCGAGCAAAGTGTACTGAGCTGCGTCGAGCAACGCAAGGGGCACCACCGACATGACATCTCAGACAGCTACCTCGAGAGCCCTATCTTTCCCTTTAGCATAGCGTTGTGTCGAGCAACGCAAGGGGCACCACCGACATGACATCTCGGACAGCTACCTCGAGAGCCCTATCTTTCCCTTTAGCATAGCGTTGCGTCACTTATCATCGCCTACGGGCTTGTATCGCTTGTATTTTGTTCTACTCCATCGTTCCGCGACACTTGTTGAACCTGTAAGGGTCTCAATATAAGCCCGGGCAAGCGCCTCTTTTCTAAAAAAAAGTTTTCAAAGTGCTAGGCTTGGCAACATTCTTCTAGATTTATTTTAAACTTCTCGACCATGTTCCTTCAGTGAAAGGAGAAGTTTTTTTTCTCGACTAGGTGCATGTGGTGACTTCGTCAATCTTAAAATGTTGTGTTGGGTCCGTATCTCAAGGTGCTCGTAAGAGTAGGACGTGCATGTGTACGTTCATAGAGATAAGTGTATGTGCGTGAATGTGAGAATTTACGATTATACCGTATTAAAAACAACTCCTCTAAACACCAATGGCGTGTTTCGTTGCCCGCAGCACCCCAAACCGAGCCACTAGATGCAAATAAAAGTCGGTTGCATAGACAAGGTGCTCATTCGCACTCGCACTAAACTTAAAGCAGTCCATATGCTGACTCGCTAGAAACACTCGAATGAACCGTTTCCAGATAGCCAGGCTAAGGCGAGCGCAAAGAGGAATCGCATACACAGTCGTGCATGCACAAAGATGACGGGAGACCAAAATCTCTCAATGTGGGGGTGGCGCAAAATCTAGTCTACCCCCTTCCCTTTACTCGATCATCTCTAGCGGTAGGAGAAATCCAACCTCAGTTATGGGCTCGATGGCGGTGGTGACCTCGATTTACGAAACCGGTAGTGGCGGCAGCGATTTAATTCTCTAGCACCAGGACTTATTCCTCCCTCCGTGAGCTTCTTGTTCCTTTCTTCTCCGTCTCCATCTCATTTGCCTCGTCTCTGGCATGGGCGGTAGTCAGCTCCAATTGCGGTAAGCAACATACGCCCACCCTCTATTGTTAGGTCGTTAGATAAGGTGTATGGTTGATTTACCATTACTTGCGCAACACCGATTTCACTAGGACGGACAGATGAAGATGGCAATTCAGGCATCGGCACTCATAGTTGTGATTCAAGACTAGGTCATGTTGGTCCACAAGAGAACAGTTCATCACAATCTGAAGCATGTGATCCGTTATGATCAATTGTTACCGCGAGATAGGGAGAGGATGTTGAATCTAAACTACATCTAAAATAGTGACAATGTAGAGGCTGAACGTGCTTTGGATGCGAAGAGTGCATTTTGCCAAGTGTGTGGACACGTTTAGGGAGAGGGGGTAGCTGCAAGATAGCATGCAAAATTTTGTGAGAAAACTAGTATCAACGTTCTCCATGTTGTGAGTCGTAACTATAGGTTCAGAGTGATTCACTACGCGTCCAGGAGATTCAGGAGATCCAATGATATAATGTCCTAATATCTCAAGTAAGTCTTGTGATTGGGGAGCTTGAAGGAGAGATGATCAAGGCACTAAATGGGCAAACTCCTTCGAATATTCGCACGAGCCGTAGATGGTATCCATATTTTAAGGTGGGTATTACTCTTCTTAGTTCATGGCATGACATGCTTGTATTGTTGTGAGTGAGCCATAATAGTTTTCTCATACCATAGCAGGATTGTATTGGCACAATGGTTGGTGCTTATGTCACTGCCAGAGTATTGAGGTCGCATGTTGCATCATACAGGGGTAGAAAGCACTACACAAACCAAAATGTGCTTGTTGTTGTTAATTTTGATATCACGTTCACATATGTGTTAGCTTGTTGGAAGGATCAACGCACAATGCTAACATTGTTGCTGACAGGATGGCTCGATCAATATCCCGATGATAAGTTCTACCTAGGAGATGCTGGATATGCATGTCATCCTGGTGTTCTTCCACCATTCATGAAATCCAACTACCATCTCAACAAGATATCTTCTAGGAACTAACCTATTATTGTTTCTGAATTTTTCAATCTCGTACACTCTACTCTTAGAGTTACAGTTGAGAGGGCATTTGGTACTTTGAAGAAAAGATTTAAGATCCTAAATCAGACACTGGTACAACGAGCTACTATACAAATGGTTTTTTAACTCCTTTCCACAACGGAGTTTTAAACTGTTGCCTTGCCGGTGTGTGCGATAGGGGGTCCATCCCACACGACCCAGAAACTGTCAGGGATAGGGAGTAGGAATGCATACATTTTGCAAAACTAAGCATATGCGATGCCGACATCTATCCCAAATGTGAGTCATCACACAACTGTTTGTGATATGTCGAATATTCCAAACGCTCCATCTTGCTACTCATGTGTGCTCGCATTACCATCGCACTCAATATTCTGTGGTGCAACATTTACGATGCGCACCACATCACAAATAGTTCACGATTGTAAAGCGTGTATGATAAGGGGACTATCACACACGTTTACTTTTCCTCGACCATATGCGATTCGATGTAAGAGTGCATATAGTTGTCCCTATAAAACTATATGCGAAGCTGGAATATATCTCACACGATTCATCCATAGTACCGTGTCGGATGAAGGCCTATCGCACACGTTCTTCTATGAGAAAACATTTACGATGCACACGACAATCCATAATTGCCAAGCGTGTGTGATAAGGTGACTTTCAAAAACATTTAATAAGCAACCATTTGCACTGTTGTTGTTAATCTTACATGTTTTTTCTTGGTTGATCATGTGTCAGTAGAGATTCATCAAACACGTAGTGATCCGAGAAACGTGTCCGATCTTGACGTTTATCACAGATGTTTTGCTTTCGCAAATCATGTGTGGTGTAATGGCCTTCAGAGCATAATTTATCCCTAATTTAATCCCTGCATTTAAGTTCACAGATTTTGAAATTTAAAGTAGGCAATCACTTATTTCATATTGAAGCATGTTTATTACAAATATAGGTTCAAGGACGAATGCATAATTCGATGCATAGGTACATATACTGAAGAACTACAGAAGCACCAAGTAAAGAATGATGAACCACAGTTGTACTAAATAATGTAATGAGAGAGGTGAAGTACATTTTGGTTGCTAGAGAAGGTGAAGTGAAATGCCCATATTGGGCCCTCCTCCATGCCTAATGCGTGCACGACTCTAGTCCAACCCCTTGTGATGGCTGCCCGCCCATCCTTCACTGTCTTCATTAGGACTTCTCGATGCCCATTGTAGTCTCGATGAAATACTTTAACCTTCATTGCATTTCCACCAATCATGTACTTTGTGAGGTAATCTTGAGTAAACTGCTTTCGGAACCACTACAAACAAAAAAGATTCAACCATTATTGTCTAACAACTCATTATGGGCAGTAAAAATAGAAGGCTACAGAGTTTGTAGTTACCATCCTACAACTCACTATTGTGTTGAATAGAGCGTAAACAAATAATTTAATTGCCACCATTCATGTCTTTTTGCTAATAATCCTTATCAGTCGCCTCACTTGATGCTGGTTCATGAATATCTCATTGCCCCATATGCAAAAAGGGTCGATGCGTAGATCTTTGCCGAGGACATATGTTCCTACAAGCAACGAGTCAACATTATAAGCTAAAAAGTGTCCAGGCGTGGATCTATATGCACTAAATTATGTAACCGGGGGGGGGGGGGGGGAGTATAAGCTGAGGGATGAAACTAACCTCGGTGGAAAATGCTGGCCACTCCCATTGTTGTCCTGCATAAGTACATGGAAAGGCATGGTAAGTACAACAAGCTTAACATCAAACAAATGTAGCCATGGTAAACAACATCATCTCCAAATGATAGCTTGAATGTGTTGGTTTCAGCATGCTGTTAAAGCAGATAAAAATGGAAGGGAATGTTAACAACAACTGGCTTAACAACCACCAAATATTGTAATTCAAATTGGTATTGTTAAAAGTGAATATAACGTAGCTCATGCTTAAACATCACACTAAATAAATGTGTAAAAATGAAATAAAGGGCATGTGTTAACTACACCAGGCATAACAGGAACCAAATATAGCCTTTCAAGGTGGTATTGATGAAATCGAACTGCACAGTTCAGACTTGCACATAATGAACATCACATTGTGAATAATTGAAATAAACAAGGCATATATGATAACTATAACAACCAAATATAGCCATTGAAAACTAGGCAGAGGCTCACTTCAACCAACCTAACAACCAAATACAGATAAACAAGGCATCTACTCACTATAAACAACCCTATATATATATATAATTGTCTAAAGGTATTTAAAACATCTTATATTTAATTTAAATATCAACGGGCCTTAAAAAGCCAAGAAGTGGAAAGAGTTATGGGCCACAAGGGCCCATAAGGAAGTGGCACCCCCCTTGCCTTATGGGGGGGGGAGTTGGACTAAGGGAGGAGTCCAACTCCTCCCCATGGACGGCGCCCAAGGGGGACCTCCCCCCTTTGGTGGCTGCCCTCTCCTCCTCCTCCAACCTATATATACTAGGTTTTCTCTCTCTATTGGTTAGACAAGTTTTGGATCCTCCTCTAGTTCTTCTAGTTCTAGTTCTAATTGGTCCTAATTGACTAATAAGAGCTAGGCTAATCCTCTTGTCCTCATAATTAGAAGCCTAATGTGGTTCTAATCTCCTCCATCTAATTCTCTGGCGATGATTAGCTCTAGATGGTGAAGCGCTGCCGGATCATGAAGGTTGCACACTTGCAACCAAGTTCATAGGTTGTGCTTTTGGTCTTCAGTTTGAGGGACATTTCGTGAGCGGTACGAGGGATCATTCATCGATGGTTTGAGGGACTCCAAGTATGATCTACACCGACACATTCTTCTTCTGCTGCAACTTGGTGACGGTAACGATCGTGATCCCGACCCATTATGCATGTTCATATTGATCTTGGGTGATCGTAGGTGCGACTTTTTTTCTACTACATTTCCCAACATATTCTTGTCTACTCTATTTTGTTCATTTCTAGCAGGTTTAGCAATTCTAGCAGCCTTAGAATAGAAATAAATAACATGGCCATCGATATTATCGACCAAGATATCTTTAACCATTGAAATATTAGGTTCCATCTTAATTTGTTCAGAGGGTTTTGATGTTCTAATATTGCTCTTATGAACCAGAGTTTTAGCTTTAGCATGTTCCTTAATCCTAACAGGGAAATGAGGTTTCTTAATATAAGCAGTAGGCACAACTGGATCAACATTATAAGTGATTGTTTCATCTTTAGCCATAACAGGTTCCTCATGATTTTCTTCAATAGGGGATGAAATTTAACCCACTTCTACTTAGGGAGATCAACATGAGTAGCAAATTATTCACAAAAGGTAGCTACTATCTTAGAGTGAAGTCCATATTTAGTACTAAACTTATGAGAAGCATCAGTTTCCATAAAAGAGTTAAGACAATCGAACTTAAGATTTATACCTAACTGATACGTCTCCAACGTATCTATAATTTATGAAGTATTCATGCCATGTTTACAATAATTTTATATGGTTTCGGTATGATTTGCATGGAACTAACCCGGACTGACGTTGTTTTCAGCAGAACTACCGTGGTGGTGTTTTTTATGCAGAAATGAAAGTTATCCAAATGAGATGAAATTTTTTGACGATTTTTTTGAACAAAAGAGACCCCCGAAGCTTCGTGGGAGGGCCAGAAGAGCCACGAGGAGGGCACAACCCACCAGGGCACACCTGGTGGGCCTGGCTTGCCCCGGTGGGTTGTGCTCACCTCGAGGCGAATCTTAGCGTGAAACCAACGCCAAAAAATCCTATAAATAGAGAAACCATCAGGGGTTAACCTAGATCAGAAGTTCCGCCACCGCATGGCTCTGTAGCCACCGAAAACCAATCTAGACCCCGTTCCGGCACCCTTCCGGAGGGGGGAATAATCTCCGGGGGCCATCTTCATCATCCCGGCGGCCACCATGATGAGGAGAGAGTAGTCCACCCTCGGGGCTGAGGGTTTGTACCTATAGCTATGTGTTTAATCTCTCTCTCTCTCTCTCTCTCTCTCTCTCTCTCTCTCTCTCTCTCTCTCTCTCTCTCTCTCGCGCGCGCGCGCGTTCTTGAGATGTCACGATCTTGATGTATCACGGGCTTTGTTAATATAGCCGGGTCGTATGGTGTTTTCCCCTCTCTATCTTGATGTGATGAATTGAGTTTTTCCCTTTGAGATTTCGTTGTTATCAGATTGAAACCTTTTATAGATTTGAGAGCACTTGATATATGTCTTGCAATTGAATACTCGTGGTGAAAATGGGGTATCATATTGATTCACTTGATATATGTTTTGGCGCTCAACTCGCGGATTCCCGAGGTGACATTGGGGTAATCTATGCATAGGGGTTGATGCACGTTCTTGTCTTTGTTTCTCCAGTAGAAATCTTGGGGCACTCTTTGAAGTTCTTTGTGTTGGATTGAATATTATGAATTTGAATTTGCTTTGGTGTTATTTTATTATGAACTCTTGGTTAGATTGATCGAAAAGAATAGCTTCGTGTTATTTTAGTACGAACTCTAGGATAGATTGATCGGAAAGAATAGCTTTGAGGTGGTTTCGTACCCTACAAAAAAATCCGTCTTATGTTCTCCGCTAGATAGGAACTTTGTAGTGATTCTTCGTTGCACGATGAGGGACGGTTATATGATCCAATTATATTAGCACTATTGAGAGATTGCACTAGTGAAAGTACGGACCCTAGGCCTTGTTTTTAAGCATTACAATACCGCTTTTGTGCCCGTTTACTATTTGCTACCTTGCTGTTTTTATTTATTCAGATTATAAAAATATATTTCTACCATCAATATTACACTTTTATCACCATCTCTTCGCCGAACTACTGCACCTATACAATTTGCCATTGTATTGGGTGTGTTGGGGACACAAGAGATTTCTTGTATTTGGTTGTAGGGTCGTTTGAGACAGACCATCTGCACCCTACACCTCTCACGGATTGATAAACCTTAGGTCATCCACTTGAGGGAAAATTGCTACTGTCCTACAGAACTCTGCGCTTGAAGGCCCAACACATGTCTACAAGAATAAAGTTGCGTAGTAGACATCAAGCTCTTTTCTGGCGCCGTTGTCGGGGAGGTTAGGAAAGCGATACTCACATCCCGTCAATGAAGCTCTTTTCTAGCGCCGTCGCCAGGGAGGTGAGTGCTTGAAGGTATATCTTTAGATCTTGCAACTGAATCTTTTAGTTTTTTGTTTTATCACTAGTTTGGTTTATAAAAGAAAACTAGAAAAAATGGAATTGAGGTTGCATCATATTATTGACCATCTTTACAATATCTTTCTTGAAAATGATGGTTTAGAAAATTGTGCTCAATTGTTAGAAGAAGAATTCAATAAAATGTTTGGCACAAAATATTTGAATGATGAGCATGATTGCAATGTTGTTAGTATGAATTCTTTGAATATTTGTAATGCTAGTGATATACAAAGCCATAAGCTTGGGGATGCTATATTTGATGAATATGATATTTTTAGTCCCCCAAGTTTTGATGAGAAAATTTATTATGATGATTGCATGCCTCCTATTTATGATGATTATATTGATGAAAGTGGATTTGGAGAGGTTGTGACTTTATTTAATGATGAATCCACTATTTTGGAGGAGGTTGCAATTGATTATGATAACAAAGTTGCTATCTATGATGATTATGGTGATGACATGTATGCTATAAAGAATATTGACAACCATGAAACTTGTCATCATGATTTTAATTTTCACTCTGATGATAGTTATTTTGTTGAGTTTGCTCCCACTACTATTGATGAGAAGAAATTTGCTTATGTGGAGAGTAACAAGATTTCTATGCTTATGCATCATGAAAAGAATGATTTATGTGATAGCTTAGTGTTGAATTCATTCATGATGCTACTGAAAATTATTATGAGAGAGGAACATATGCTTGTAGGTATTGCAATAATATCAAGTTTCCTCTCTATGTGTTGAACATCTTGAAGTTTTGCTTGTTTTGCTTTCCTATGCTAGTTGATTATTGTTCCCATAGATTGTTTGCTCACATAATCCCTATGCATAGGAAGTGGGTTAGTCTTAAATGTGCTTGTCATGTGCTTCATGATGCTCTCTTTATGTTTCTATTCTTATCTTTTATGCGAGCATCATTGAACTCATCATGCTAGCTAAAAGGCATTAAAGAAAAGCGCTTATTGGGAGACAACCCAACACTTTTACCTACTGTTTTTGTGTGTTCACGTGATTGGGATACTGTAGTAATCATTTTTTATTGCTTTCGTTTCAATAAAGTGCCAAGTAAGACCTTTGGTATGGCTTACGGTGATAGTTGATTTGATCTTGCTGAAAAACAGAAACTTTTGCGCTCAGGAGAACAGTTCTCATTTTTAAAAGAAGCGTGATAAATTGCTGATTATTTTTGCAGAAGATTAATAGAAAAATTAACAAGGTGTTCCTATTTTCTCAGAATTTTGGAGTAGCAGAAGTATGGTTGGAGTACATATTACTACAAGTTGTTATGTTTTTGACAGATTCTGTTTTCAATGCATAGTTTGCTTGTTTTATAGTTTCTATGGCTTGTATTGCTCAATATAAATTGTGGAAATGATATGCTACAGTAGGAATTGTGTGATAACAATTATTAATCTTGTCTTTGACAGTACCAAAAGTGAAATGGTTTGCTCTTTATCATACTAACCTATCTCACAAAAGATCCGTTAAGTTTTGTGTGATTGAAGTTTTCAAGTGTTGTGTGAGATGTCTATATGAGGAGAATAAAGAGTGAAAAGACCCTAATATTGGGGATTCCCAAGGCACCCCAAGGTAATATTCAAGGAAGATCTAAGCAACTAAGCTTGGGGATGCCCCAGAAGGCATCACTACAGGAATCAGCTATTTTGCCGTCTGCTTTTTGGAAGCTGATGGCAAAGGGCTTCTTTTCCGTCTGCTAGTGGACGGCAAAGAACTGGCAGATGGCAAAGTAGCTGATTCCAGTAGTGCATCCCCTCTTTCGTCTCCAACATTATCGGTAACCTCACTCGAAGCTATGTTTTCATTCGTCACATGATATGTGTTTTGCTTGGAGCATCATTTCATTTTGTTAGGATCTGCTTGCTGTTATTTAGAACAATGTTTTGCATATTTATTTTCAATAAAAATATCAACTATAGTCTTTGCCATGCTTATTTTGCAAGTCTACATGTTGCTGTTTCAAAACAGAAAGTTTATCGATGTTGAAAAAATTCCCTAGAAAAGTCAGAATGCGATAAAATGTTGAAACTTTTTGAAAAATGAGCTCTGATAAATTTTCTACAGTGTGGCAAATTTTCATAACTTTTGGAGTTAGGGAAGTATTGATACTCTTGCATTCTTTACAGACTGTACTGTTTTGGCAGATTGCTGTTATGTTTGCATTGTTTGCATATGTTTGCTTGTTTAATGATCCTATTTGAGGATAGGAGTATTAAATATGCAGAGGCATTTAGTATGCAATGTTGAATAATAATTTTAGTGATTTGCTACAGTAGAGAATGATAATATTTTTGCATTGGTTTATACTAACTTATCTCACGAGTTCTTATTGAGTTTTGTGTGCATGAAGCTTTTGAGATTTAGGAAACCGTGATATGAGAAGAATTAAGGAGACACAAAATCTCAAGCTTGGGGATGTCAAAGGCATCCCAAGATAATATTTCAATAAGTCTCAAGCATCTAATATTGGGGATGCCCCGGTAGGCATCCCACCTCTCTTCATCAACAATTATCGGTTAGTATCGATTGAGCCTAAGTTTTTACTTATTCACATGATGAGTGCTCTTCTTGGAATGTCATTTTTTGCTTGCTGTTTTAGTAAAATTATTATATCTGAAAGTTTTTGAATAAGAGAGAGTCCTCTAATAGCTACCTATTTACTTAACTACTCGCTTGATCTTCACTTATATCTTTTTGGAGTAGCTTGTCATTTGCTCTAGTGCTTCACTTATATCTTTTTGAGCATGGTGTGCCTTAGCATATTTGAAGAAATTCTCCCTTGCTTCACGTAAATTAATTTGAGAGAAATAAATATTATGATCATGATCTTCACTTATATTTGTTTGAGCTTATCAAAAGCAACACATGAAAATTAGTCCCAAAGTGATAGATATCCAAGAAGGATATAATCAAAACTTTCATGAAGATCATTGGACAAAATAAACTTGATTCCTCGTAATAGTTGTGAGATATGATGATGTGACATGTGAGTCATGTTGATGAGTAATTATTCTTTAGTAAGAATATTGGTGTTAAGGTTTGTGATTCCCTATGCAAGCACGAAAGTCAATAGTTGTGCAATGAAAGTACATCCTACTTGTGGTGCATTATTCGGTGTTAATTATGCTCAATTCTCGCTTATGAGATTATTCGTTTCTTGGTTGGTCGCTTCTCAATCTTTTGATAGCCTTCATTTTGCACTAAGTATGATCACTACTTGTGCATCCAAAATCCTTTAAACTAGTTTTGCCACATGAGTCCACTATACCTACCTGTATGCGGTATTATTTTGCCATTCTAAGCAAATTTGTATGTGCCATCTCTAATTTTCAAAATAAATTTCTCTTTCGTGTGCCCGTACCGCTCACGAGGTGGTGAGGGGTGGCCAATATTTTCCATGCTAGATGTGTTATTCTCACGATGAGTGTTTGTTTACATGTCATTGTATGAGAGTAAGGCAAAGGTATTAGGGATGCCCAGTCCCGAAATGAAAAATGAATTTACTATATGTTGTCAAATAATAAATTCCTTGGAAAGTGTTGGTATGGAGGGCACCCGTGGATACGGTTAGCCATGGAAAGTTGAAAGTATGGCGGAAAAAGGAATAAACTTTATTTTTTGTTTGGGAACTGCCTATGACATATCTAGCATGGAAAGTGTTGGGAGCTCTAAATCGTTTTCGTTGGTGGGAAAAGTATGCCTCTCAAAATGTTTTTTATCTCTCAATTTCCGCTTTGAGCTCTGGCACCTCTACAAATCCCTACTTCCCTCTGTGAAGGGCCTTTCTTTTACTTTCTGCAATTTTTATTTTTAATTTGAGTCTCCATCTTCTCTTATAAAGCACCAACTAGGAGGCACTATGATCATACTTGAGCATTGGGTGTAGCTAATATGCGAGTCTGTTTCATGAATGGATCAATGATTGAGCATGATGGGCTAGGGATAACTTATTTTAGCTTTGATATTTTGAAAGACATGGTTGCTTGTTGGTATGCTTGTGTATTAAAGTCCTCATTTCAAAACTAGACTATTGCTTTGAACCATATAAAAGTCCAAATGTCCATGCTATAAAAGAAAAGAGTTTATGATGAATATGATAGGTAGCATTCCACAACAAAAATTCCATTTTCAATTGCTACTTTATCATGATAAGTTTTATGAGAAAGAGTTGCTGTTATGATGCTAGGAAAAGTGATTGAAATTATCATTGATCAAACTTATGCACTTTGCTAGCATTCACACTTCATAAATTATTTCTTTTATCATTTACCTTCTCGGGGACTTGTAGGAATTAAGCTTGGGGATGCTGGTACGTCTCCAACGTATCTATAATTTATGAAGTATTCATGCCATGTTTACAACAATTTTATATGGTTTTTTGTGCAGAAATGAAAGTTCTCCAAATGAGCTAAAACTTTTTGATGATTTTTTTGGAACAAAAGAGATCCCCGAAACTTCTTGGGAGGGCCAGAAGAGCCGCGAGGAGGGCATGACCCACCAGGGCGCACCTGGTGGGCCTGGCTTGCCCCGGTGGGTTGTGCTCACCTCGAGGCCCATCTTAGCGTGAAACCAACGACAAAAAATCCTATAAATAGAGAAACCCTCAGGGGTTAACCTAGATCAGAAGTTCCGCCGCCGCAAGGTTCTGTAGCCACCGAAAACCAATCTAGACCCCGTTCTGGCACCCTGCCGGAGGGGGGAATCATCTCCGGTGGCCATCTTCATCATCCCGGCGGCCACCACGATGAGGAGGGAGTAGTCCACTCTCGGGGCTGAGAGTTTGTACCAGTAGCTATGTGTTTAATCTCTCTCTCTCTCTCTCTCTCTCTCGTTTTCTTGAGATGTCACGATCTTGATGTATCGCGGGCTTTGTTAATATAGACGGATCATATGGTGTTTTCCCCTCTCTATCTTGTTGTGATGAATTGAGTTTTTCCCTTTGAGATTTCGTTGTTATCGGGTTGAAACCTTTTATGGATTTGAGAGCACTTGATATATGTCTTGCAATTGAATACTCGTGGTGAGAATGGGGTATCGTATTGATTCACTCTATATATGTTTTGGCACTCAACTCACGGTTTCCCGAGGTGACATTGGGGTAATCTATGCATAGGGGTTGATGCACGTTCTTGTCTTTGTTTCTCTGGTAGAAATCTTGGGGAACTCTTTGAAGTTCTTTGTGTTGGATTCAATATTATGAATCCAAATTTGCTTTGGTGTTATTTTAGTACGAACTCTTGGTTAGATCGATCGGAAAGAATAGCTTCATGTTATTTTAGTACGAACTCTAGGATAGATTGATCGGAAAGAATAGCTTTGAGGTGGTTTCGCACCCTACAAAAAAAATTCGTCTTATGTTCTCTGCTAGATAGGAACTTTGGAGTGATTCTTCGTTGCATGTTGAGGGACGGTTATATGATCCAACTATATTAGGACTGTTGAGAGATTGCACTAGTGAAAGTACGGACCCTAGGCCTTGTTTTTAAGCATTGCAATACCGTTTTTGTGCCTGTTTACTATTTTCTACCTTCCTGTTTTTATTTATTAAGATTATAAAAATATATTTCTACCATCAATATTACACTTTTATCACCATCTCTTCGCCGAACTAGTGCACCTATATAACTTGCCATTGTATTGGGTGTGTTGGGGACACAAGAGATTTCTTATATTGGGTTGTAGGGTTGTTTGAGAGAGACCATCTTCATCCTACACCTCTCACGGATTGATAAACCTTAGGTCATCCACTTGAGGGGAATTTGCTACTGTCCTATAGAACTCTGCGCTTGGAGGCCCAACACGTGTCTACAAGAATAAAGTTGCGTAGTAGACATCACTAACTCGTTACCTTTGTCGATTTCCCAATCTTCAGAACTTGCACTAGTGATCCAATTATGTTATCATTGTTGAGAGAACTTGCACTAGTGAAAGTATAAACCCTAGGCCTTGTTTCCAAGCATTGCAATACCATTTTTGCTCACTTTTGTTACTAGTTACCTTGCTGTTTTTATCAATTCAGATTATAGAAATATATTTCTACCATCCATATTACACTTGTATCACCATCTCTGTCGGTGGGAAACAACACCTATGGGATCATAGGAATCTCTACTACGGTTGCCGGGGCGCGGGGTTGTGAGAAGAGCAGGATTAGCAGTCAGCACGAGGATCATTTACCCAGGTTCGGGCCGCAAGGATGCGTAAAACCCTAGTCCTGCTTTGGTGGATGTATTGAGTGTTCTTGGGCTCTCGAACTAGCTACGGTGGTTGTGTAGTTCAAAAGAGCCGAATCTCCCTCCAGTACGCCATGGGCCTCCTTTTATAGTCGAAAGGGGCTGCCACAGTGGCACACAGGAGGTGGAAAGGCCTACAGTACTGCAAGCTTATCGCCAGTATTACAGGACAAGACGCATTTAATGCATCGCTTAGGTGTCCCTTAGCTTTATCGGGGACGGGAACGAGGCCCGTCCCGTCCGTCGCCGCTCCTCGCTTCGACACGCGCCCAGGCTAGCGATGCATGTAGTGCCATGTAGACAGGCAGGTAGCTGAGGTGGTGCGGTGGTAGGGCCTTCATGAAGGTCCGCACGCCGCCACGCAGGTGCCTGCTGATTTGTCCTGGAAGTTGTATGTTGCCACGCAGGTGCCTGCCCAGCTGGTTGGGCTGGCAGCTGCATGCGAACGGCAGTGGTAGTCTTGGCTGGTACGGGTCTGACAGTGGCCCTGTTGATGCCCTCGGCAAAGGTCTTGCCGGGGGCCCGGCAAGGGTCTTGCCATGGCGTTGCCGTCATCCCTGGCAAGGGTCTTGCCGGGGGCCTTGCTGTCATCCCCGGCAAGGGTCTTGCCAGGGGCCTTGTGGACTTCCTCGGCTAGGATCCCGCCGAGGGTCGCCGTCTTCTGGTCCTCATTTGATCCTGAGTGTTTCTCTGTCTTCACAAAGATCTGCATGCCACCATGGAGGTGCCTCCCGAGCCTGGCCAACTTGGTTGATGGTGTCGGAAACCATGGGCTCAAGGGTGGTGCGTTCCGCTGGCGTTGGCGAGCTGCCCCGGCAAGGGTCTTGTCGGGGCCGCTTAGGCTGCCCCGGCAAGAGTCTTGCCGGGGGAACCTGCTTCATCCCTCTGCTCTTTGTGCTCTCAGCCTTGGCATTATCTTGTTTGCCTTGGTGCTTCGGCTTCTCTCCGGCTTTCCTCCTCTGCCCTGCTAAGTGTGGCCGCGGCGCGTGGCTCTGACCGCCCGTGCACAAGTAAAGGCGTCAAAAGGAGAGTCCCTACTTTTGTACACCGACAGGAGCCCCCGGGCCTGGGCCATACATAAGCACGTTGCATTGTTGGGCTAGGCCCAGAATGGTGCGCGGGCAGGTGGGGCGGATTTTACCGCAGTAACTTCTCGTCC
This sequence comes from Triticum urartu, assembly GCF_003073215.2. Classification (NCBI taxonomy): domain Eukaryota; kingdom Viridiplantae; phylum Streptophyta; class Magnoliopsida; order Poales; family Poaceae; genus Triticum; species Triticum urartu. The sequence goes on from NC_053024.1 coordinate 484,608,482, forward strand.
GCCACGCTTCCCCATGACCCGTGTTGAACGCGTGACGTGGAGGGTCGTGCGTGACGTGGGGGTCATGCGTGGGGCGGTTTCTGCACGCATGCATCACATCTTGGTAAAGAGGCGGCTCACGCCTTCCCCGTAAAAGGAGGAAGGCACAGAGGCACGACCCATTTACTCGGGTGGACTCGGGTCGTGGCCTTCAAGGCTCCCGCGCCCCACGATCACGGGGTGGGGAGTGACCGCCTCGCCTGTCCCTTCAATCTTGCTCGCTCACCACGTGTCCCTCGTGCAGGTGGCAGGAGGTGGAGGCGCGAAACCGGGTCGTCGCTGATTGGGGCACCGGGACGGTCCTGATTCCCTGCGCCCCCGATGACTGGACTGGTCGAGTGGGGCGGCCGAGCCCTGACTCCGCCCCTTTATAAGGAGGGGAGGGGGCGGCGTTCCACACTCTTCCATCATCCGTCTCATTCCACCTCCGCTTCTTCCTTCCATCCGCCATGGCGAGAGGAAGCGCTGGCCCTTCGACGGTGGCGGCAAGGGTCACTGCTCACCAGCGCGTTCCTCCTTCCCAAGAGCTCATGGCGGCGGAACCGTCCACGACAGGAAGGGGGAGGGGGCGAGGTCGAGGCTGTCGTGGCGCCCGAGGGAAAGGAGGACGGGGCGGCGCATCGGCCTCGCCTCCACCAGCGATGCCTCCCCCGACGGAGCACCACATCGGGGACCAGCCCCGTGAGTTCTTCATCAGGCTGCGCCGGCCACCGCGTCGCCGCCTCCATCTCCCTACTGCCTTCGCTCGAAAGATGGAGCTCGATCCTCCCCAGACCCTTTGGTTGCACATGAAGGGCTGCGGGAATGGCGGCACGCGGGTCGATGTCGAATGTTGTTCAGAGTCCCGGATGAGATCACAGACATGACGAGGAGTCTCGAAATAGTCGAGAGGTAAAGATTGATATATAGGACGATGGTATTCGGACACTGGAAGAGTTTCGGGATGCACCGGGTAGTCATCGGGTCACCGGAAGGAAAGGGGGTAGGGCAAGCCCATCCTGCCCCCCTTCTCATGGGAGAAAGGAAAAAGGGGGGGCACCTCCCTCCCTTGCCTTTCCCCCACACCTAAACATGGCGGGGGGGGGGGCACTTGGGAGGAGACCCCAAGTAGGATTCGACCTACTTGGGGTGCCCTCCTGGGTGCTCCCTCCTCCCCCCACCTATATATATGTGGGAGGGGGGGGGGGTCTAGCACACCAGAACATTATCTTTGTCGTGTGCGGCGCCCCCTCCACTGTTTACACCCGGGTTATATTTTCGTAGTGCTTAGGCGAAGCCTTGCGGAGATAACTTCGCCATCACCGTCACCACACCGTCATGCTGCCGGAACTCATCTACTACCTCGCTGTCTTTCTGGATCAAGAAGGCGGAGTACGTCACCGAGTTGAACGTGTGCTGAACGCAGAGGTGTCGTATGATCGGTACTTGATTGGTTGGAGCACGAAGAAGTTCGACTACATCAACCGCGTTGTTAAACACTTCCGCTTAAGGTCTACAAGGGTACATAGACACACTCTCCCCTCTTGTTGCTATCCATCTCCATGGATAGATCTTGCGTGTGAGTAGGATTTTTTTTGTTTTCCATGCAATGTTTCCCAACAGCTTGTCCTCAAGCGAAAATCGAAATTGTTAAACATGTCCACATGCTTAGAGAGAGAGAGGTGTCGATAAAAACAAAATACGGACATAGCAGCATCATGCTTATTATTATGGCAACAAAGAACCTTAACATAAAACTTTATCACACAACTTTTATCATATAACTTCACATGAACAAGTAGCAATTCATCACAACAATGAAGTATAAAGCATAAACCTTATTGAAAACCAACAAACTATGTTCTCAGTCAACTTTCCAACTACAATTCATCATCTTTTCAGGAAGGGTCACATATCGGAACCTTTAGGCAAGTCCACATACTCAACCATCATTTAACCTTCTATGATTTCTAACACTCACAGCATACCCATGAACAAAAAGTTTCAACCGGACACATAGAAAGATAGGGGCTTATAGTTTCTCCTCCCAAAGTATTCACCTCAAGGGTGATGTCAACAATAATAACTCATGTCCACTAATATCCAACTGGATATGTGTGCCTAGATCTTTCCTCACCACATGATGCTTGCAAAAATACAAAATAAAAAGGAATAGGGAAGAATACTTTGAATCTTACATAAAAGTAAGAGATAGGCCCTTCACAGAGGGAAGCAGAGGTTTCCATGCACTTTTTATTTGTATGCTCAATCTCTTAGTGCAAAAGAACGTCATGTTATATTGCCCCTTATGATAGCAACATTAATTATGCAGTCTGTCGCTTTTATTATTTTTCCATCACAAGTTCGTACAATGCTCAATTTTCTCTTACACTAAATGATCCAACGCATTTAGAAGCAATTTTTATTGCCTTATTACACCGATGACAACTTACCTGAAGGACCTTACTCAATCCATAGGTAGGTATGGTGGACTCTCAAAACAAGATTTTGGGTTTAAGGGTTTTTGGATGCACAAGCAATATCTCTACTTAGTGCGGAATTTTTGGCTAGCAAGGATATCGAGCAAGCACCACATTTTGAAGGATCTATGATAATATAACTTCTATGTGGATATGAACAAACATAAATCATTACATTGTCTTCCTTGTCCAATGTCAACAATTTTGACACATAATATTTAATGGGGGCTCACAATCATAAAAGATGTCCAAGATAGTGTATTTGCATGTGAATCTTCTCTTCCCTTGTTAATTCTTTCATGAATTGCATCATTGACCAATGCTATGTTTGTCAATCTCCAATAAATTCTACCACTTATACTTTTCCTTATGTGATGTCATTACTTACCATAAGATTAACATATGATCTTTCTCATTTATTTTCCTTTATTTTTATTGAAATAAAAGAGTAAAGAAACAAAACTCAAACTACTCTTTATTATATATCTCGCACACGATTACATAGACAGATAGATCACTAAGAAAGCACTCGAAAAGAAAATATTTGAACTAAACTTTTATTCAACTAATTCAAAAGATGACTAAAGATTGGACTAAGATAAATAAAGGCAAAGATAGTGGTGGTGATACGATACTGGGGCACCTCCCCCAAGCTTGGCACAAGCCAAGGGGAGTGACCATACCGTGTACTCAAGTCTCCTTTGGTGATGAAGAAGGCGGTGGTGTAGATGAGGCCATGTTCTTTTTCTCCAACTTGCGTCGGAGGCTGAAGTTATCATCCCTAAGATCCTCATTCTCCAGCTCAAGCTTCAAGTTCTTCTTGCATAATGTTGCCTTGCTATCTTGCCGAAATCGGGGAGGGATATCCTCTGAATCGGTGTCTTCCTCCTCATCCGAGAACCAAAAATATGGGAAGGTCTTCTTAAAGACATTTGGATCCAGAGGTTGGTGGGACACATGGCTCTCCTCCTCCGAATCTTGGGACGACATATTTCACATCTATCAGAAAGCAGCGAGAAAGAAGAACAGAAGATTTCTCCGTGATATGGTGGTCAACACATTCGGTGGGTATATAAATATTTTTTATCTTTGGAAACAAGCAAAACGAGGGGAAAATGGAGTCGGGAAGGTTCCCGAGGTGGGCTGTCACATCCCAAATTTCCAATTTGGAATGTTATTCATAGGTCATCATATGCATATCATATTTTATTTGCATTTTGGTTTTGTGATCCTAAAATACTAAGCAACTCAAGGACCCACGGAGAGAGTTGGGGATTCTATGATTTTCATATTTGAATTTTTCTCAAATATTAAAAAATGGATCATTTTGGTTTTATTATTGTTCTCTCCCACAATATTTCATATTAAAATATATGAGAGGGGATAATATGACTTCTCCAAAATAAATGAAATATTGGAAGAAAATATTAAAATAAAAAAATATTTCATTTGCATTTTGTTGCTATTTTATTTGAATTAGAAAAATATGCATTTTTTTCAAAATTTCATTTCCAGGCAGAAAAATGTTCACTTTGTGCTAAATATTTTATTTAGACGGTGAAAATTTGTTTTGGCATTTTTAGATTTTTATTTAATTAATTACGGTTTTTCTCGGCGGAACCGCTTTTTTAAAGACAAACAGACTTATGGGCTGTGCCCGAACCGGACTCCATCCGGCTAGGCCTTTATAAGGCAAGGCCCAAGGCCACCCCAGCCCACCAGCCGCCGCCCTAACCCTAGCCGCGCGACGCCGCCGCCCGACGCGACCGCGCCCTCCGCCGCCATCCCGCGCCGCCCGCCGCCGCCGCGCCGGATCTCGCCGGAGTCACCGCCGTTGACCCCGTTGACTGGTTGGTTCTCTCTTGGTTAACCCTGGTGTTTTTAGTTTGCGGTTTATTTTTCTTAGATCGGATTTTCGTCGGTTTATTTACTTAGCGGACGTTTGTCCGTTCATTCGTTTTAACGAACGTTTTTCGCCGGCTAGGTTCAGACAGCGAACGTTCGTTCATTAGTCGTTTCTTTTTATTTATTTTCATCCAGGGACCTATCCGGATAAGTTTTTTTATCACAGATTAGCCCCTGATCTTCAAACCCTCGCCGTTTCTTAACCGTTTGTCCAAATCCAGTGAAACCAACGCCAAAACCATCGTCTCTAACCCTTCTTTCTGTTTAATCAACTTGAACAAGGTTTTAGACAAATTAAAATTTGGTTGCAAGCAGATTTGTATTCGAAGTTCTTTTGATCGTAGTTTCAGTTCCGTACCTCCGTTTTGATCAATTCTGTTTGCAAATCGAACATCTTCAGTTGAACTTTCAGTTTGGATCTTCTTATTTGAAGTTTTACCCATGCATCTTTTCTTGAGTTCTTATGTATGTTATTGTTTGTTTGCAACAGAATTCCCGGAGTGTGCAGCGTGCTACTACGAGTCACTAGGTTTTGCGGATCATCAGCAAGGCAAGTAACACATTGATCATACCCCTTTATTACCCAGTTTTATGCATTAGTTTCAACCCTCAAACATTGCATGAGTAGGATCTCTTAACATGTGGGTTTTGGGAAGTAGATGATGAGGTAGAACCTATTGCCCTTTTATTATCAAACCCCTGGGAGTTACTTCTACGTTATGCTATTTATTGCCATGCTATGCCTGTAGACGTGGATTGGGTTTGAGTGTATCCATGACAGATGTGAGATTGTTAATTAATGGTTAACTTAAGGTGGCCACTTAAATACACATTTGGGTTGATTGGTTGCGGGCACTTGGAGAATCCAGTGTTGCCCGAGGATATCTCGGAGTACCCGTGTGATCATTGATACGTCTCCAACGTATCTATAATTTTTGATTGCTCCATGCTATATTATCTACTGTTTTGGACATTATTGGGCTTTATTATCCACTTTTATATTATTTTTGGGACTAACCTATTAACTGGAGGCCCAGCCCAGAATTGTTTTTTTTTGCCTGTTTTAGGGTTTCGAAGAAAAGGAATATCAAACGGAGTCCAAATGAAATGAAACCTTTGGGAACGTGATTTTCTCAACGAACAAGACCAGGGAGACTTGGCCCCTACGTCAAGAAAGAAAAGAGGAGGCCACGAGGTAGGGGGCGTGCCTACCCCCCCAGGCGCGCCCTCCACCCTCGTGGGCCCCCTGTTGCTACACCGGCGTACTCCTTCCTCCTATATATACCTATGTACCCCCAAACGATCAGGGACGGAGCCAAAAACCTAATTCCACCGCCGCAACTTTCTGTATACACGAGATCCCATCTTGGGGCCTGTTCCGGAGCTCCGCCGGAGGGGGCATCGTTCACGGAGGGCTTCTACATCAACACCATAGCCCTTCCGATGAAGTGTGAGTAGTTTACCTCAGACCTACGAGTCCATAGTTAGTAGCTAGATGGCTTCTTCTCTCTTTTTGGATCTCAATACAATGTTCTCCCCCTCTCTTGTGGAGATCTATTCGATGTAATCTTCTTTTTGCGGTGTGTTTGTTGAGACCGATGAATTGTGGGTTTATGATCAAGTCTATCTATGAATAATATTTGAATCTTCTCTGAATTCTTTTATGTATGATTGGTTATCTTTGCAAGTCTCTTCGAATTATCAGTTTGGTTTGGCCTACTAGATTGATCTTTCTTGCAATGGGACAAGTGCTTAGCTTTAGGTTCAATCTTGCGGTGTCCTTTCCTAGTGACAGTAGGGGCAGCAAGGCATGTATTGTATTGTTGCCATCGAGGATAACAAGATGGGGTTTTCTTCATATTGCATGAGTCTATCCCTCTACATCATGTCATCTTGCTTAAGGCGTTACTCTGTTTTTAACTTAATACTCTAGATGCATGCTGGATAGCGGTCGATGAGTGGAGTAAAAGTAGTAGATGCAGGCAGGAGTCGGTCTACTTGTCTCGGGCATGATGCCTATATACATGATCATACCTAGATATTCTCATAACTATGCTCAATTCTGTCAATTGCTCAACAGTAATTTGTTCACCCACCGTAGAATACTTATGCTCTCGAGAGAAGCCACTAGTGAAATCTATGGCCCCCGGGTCTATCTTTATCATATTAATCTCCTACTACTTAGTTATTTCCTTTGCTATTTACTTTGCCTTTATTTTACTTTGCATCTTTATCATAAAAATACCAAAAATATATTATCTTATCATATCTATCAGATCTCAGTCTCGTAAGTGGCCTTATAGGGATTGACAACCCCTATTTGTGTTGGTTGCGAGGATTTATTTGTTTTGTGTAGGTACGAGGGACTCGTGCGTAGCCTCCTACTGGATTGATACCTTGGTTCTCAAAAACTAAGGGAAATACTTACGCTACTTTGCTGCATCATCCCTTCCTCTTCGGGGAAAACCAACACAATGCTCAAGAGGTAGCAAGAAGGATTTCTGGCGCCGTTGCCGGGGAGGTCTACGCAAAAGTCAACATACCAAGTACCCATCACATACCCTTACCTCCCGCATTACATTATTTGCCATTTGCCTCTCGTTTTCCTCTCCACCCACTTCACCCTTGCCGTTTTATTCGCCCTCTCTCTCTATCCTCCCTCTCTTTCCTATTTGCCTCCTTTTGCCCGCTTGCTTTTTGTTTGCTTGTGTGTTAGTTTGCTTGCTTGTCACATTGGCTCAAGATAATACTAAATTGTGTGACTTCACCAATACCAACAACAATGATTTTATTAGCACTCCGATTGCTCCTCTTACCGATGCTGAATCTTGTGAAATTAATACTGCTTTGTTGAATCTTGTCATGAAAGATCTGGTTTCCGGCCTTCCTAGTGAAGATGCCGCTACCCATTTAAATAGCTTCGTTGATTTGTGTGACATGCAAAAGAAGAAAGATGTGGATAATGATATTGTTAAATTGAAGCTATTTCCTTTTTCGCTTAGAGATCGTGCTAAAGCTTGGTTTTCGTCTTTGCCTAAAAATAGTATTGATTCATGGAACAAGTGCAAAGATGCTTTTATCTCTAAGTATTTTCCTCCCACTAAGATCATATCTCAGAAAAAATATTATGAATTTTAAGCAACTTGATCATGAACATGTTTCACAAGCTTGGGAGAGAATGAAATTAATGATACGTAATTGCCCTACTCATGGTTTAAATTTGTGGATGATTATTCAGAATTTTTATGTCGGATTGAATTTTGCTTCTAGAAATCTTTTAGATTTGGCCGCGGGAGGCACTTTGATGGAAATCACTTTAGGAGAAGCTACTAAACTCCTAGATAATATTATGGTTAATTATTCTCAATGGCATACTGAAAGATCTACTAATAAAAAGGTGCATGCGATAGAAGAAATTAATGTTTTGAGTGGAAAGATGGATGAAGTTATGAAATTATTTGCTAATAAGAGTGTTTCTTCTGATCCTAATGATATGCCCTTGTCTACTTTGATTGAGAATAATAATGAATCTATGGATGTGAATTTTGTTGGTAGGAACAATTTTGGTAACAACGCGTATAGAGGAAATTTTAATTCTAGGCCTTATCCTAGTAATCCCTCTAATAATTATGGTAATTCCTAAAACAATTCTTATGGAAATTATAATAAGATGCCATCTGATTTTGAATCTAATATTAAAGAATTTATTACTTCGGAAAAGAATTTTAATACGATGATTGAAGAAAAATTGCTTAAGATTGATGATTTGGCTAGGAACGTTGATAGAATTGCTCTTGATATTGATTCTTTGAAACTTAGATCTATTCCACCTAAGAAAATATCAATGAGTCTCTCAAAGCCATGAGAATTTCCATTGATGAGTGCAAAGAAAGAACCACTAGGATGCGTGCTAAGAAAGATACTTTATAAGAGCGTGTTCTTCTAGTTCCTATGAAAATAATGATGAAGATCTAAAAGTTATTGATGTGTCCCCTATTAAATCTTTGTTTTGCAATATGAATCTTGATAATTATGGGACTGAATATGATCCACCTTTACCTAGAAGGCGTTCCAAGAATTCAGAATTTGTTGATCTTGATGCTAAAATTGATAAAAGTGGGATTGAAGAAATTAAAACCCTAGATGTTGCTAAACCCACTATTATGGATTTCAAGGAATTTAACTATGAAAATTGCTCTTTGATTGATTGTACCTCCTTGTTGCAATCCGTGCTAAATTCTCCTCATGCTTATAGTCAAAATAAAGCGTTTACTAAACATATCGTTGATGCCTTGATGCAATCTTACGAAGAAAAACTTGGATTGGAAGTTTCTATCCCTAGAAAACTTTATGATGAGTGGGAACCAACTATTAAAATTAAAATGAAAGATAATGAATGCTATGCTTTATGTGATTTGGGTGCTAGTGTTTCCACGATTCCAAAGACTTTGTGTGATTTGTTAGGTTTCCGTGATTTTGATGATTGCTCTCTAAACTTGCACCTTGCGGATTCCACTATTAAGAAACCTATGGGAAGAATTAATGATGTTCTTATTGTTGCAAATAGGAATTATGTGCCCATAGATTTTATTGTTCTTGACATAGATTGCAATCCTTCATGTCCTATTATTCTTTGTAGACCTTTCCTTAGAACGATTGGTGCAATTATTGATATGAAGGAAGGAAATATTAGATTCCAATTTCCATTAAGGAAAGGCATGGAACACTTTCCTAGAAAGAAAATTAAATTACCTTATGAATCTATTATGATAAGCCACTTATGGATTGCCTACCAAAGATGGAAATACCTAGATCTATTCTTGCTTGTTATGCCTAGCTAGGGGCGTTAAACGATAGCGCTTGTTGGGAGGCAACCCAATTTTATTTTTTTATTCCTTGCTTTTGCTCCTGTTTAGTAATAAATAAATAATTTATCTAGCCTCTGTTTTGGTTGTGTTTTTTGTGTTTAATTAGTGTTTGTGGCAAGTAGAACCGTTGGGAAGACTTGGGGAAAGTCTTGTTGAACTTGCTGTAAAAAACAGAAACTTTAGCGCTCACGAGAACTGCTGTCATTTTAATTTGGAAAGTGATATTTAGTTAATTATTTTTGCAGACGATTAATAGATAAATTCCTCACGTCCAGCAATTTATTTTTGAATTTTTGGGGTTCCAGATCTTGCGCTAGCTACAGATTACTACAGACTGTTCTGTTTTTGACAGATTCTGTTTTTCGTGTGTTGTTTGCTTATTTTGATGAATCTATGGCTAGTAAAATAGTTTATAAACCATAGAGAAGTTGGAATACAGTAGGTATAACACCAATATAAATAAAGAATGAGTTCATTACAGTACCTTTAAGTGGTCTTTTATTTTCTTTCGCTAATGGAGCTCACGAGATTTTCTACTTTAACTTTTGTGTTGTGAAGTTTTCAAGTTTTGGGTAAAGATTTGATGGATTATGGAACAAGGAGTGGCAAGAGCCTAAGCTTGGGGATGCCCATGGCACCCCCAAGATAATCTAAGGACACCTAAAAGCCAAAGCTTGGGGATACCCCGGAAGGCATCCCCTCTTTCGTCTACTTCTATCGGTAACTTTACTTGGAGCTATATTTTTATTCGCCACATGATATGTGTTTTGCTTGGAGCATCTTGTATTATTTGAGTCTTTGCTTGTTAGTTTAAAACAATCATCCTTGCTTTACACACCTTTTGAGAGAGCCATACATGATTTGGAATTTGTTAGAATGCTCTATGTGCTTCGCTTATATCTTTTGAGTTATATAATTTTGCTCTAGTACTTCACTTATATCTTTTAGAGCACGGTGGTGGATTTTTTTATAGAAACTATTGATCTCTCATGCTTCACTTAGATTATTTTTAGAGTCTTAAATAGCATGGTAATTTGCTTAAAATCCTAATATGCTTGGTATACAAGATTAATAATAAAAATTTCTTATGAGTGTGTTGAATACTATGATAAGTTTGATACTTGATAATTGTTTTGAGATATGGAGATGGTGATATTAAAGTCATGCTAGTTGAGTAGTTGTGAATTTGAGAAATACTTGTGTTGAAGCTTGTGATTCTCGTAGCATGCACGTATGGTGAACCGTTATGTGATGAAATCGGAGCATGATTTATTTATTGATTGTCTTCCTTATGAGTGGCAGTCGGGGACGAGCGATGGTCTTTTCCTACCAATCTATCCCCCTAGGAGCATGCACGTAATACTTTGCTTTGATAACTTGTAGATTTTTGCAATAAGTATATGAGTTCTTTATGACTAATGTTGAGTCCATGGATTATACGCACTCTCACCCTTCCACCTTTGCTAGCCTCTCTAATACCGCGCACCTTTTGCCGGTATCATACACCCACCATATACCTTCCTCAGAACAACCACCATACCTACCTATTATGGCATTTCCATAGCCATTCTGAGATATATTGCCATGCAACTTTCCACCGTTCCGTTATCAAGTTGTAATTGTTGAGTTATAAGAAAAATAAAAGTGTGATGATCATCATTATTAGAGCATTGTCCCAGTGAGGAAAGGATGATGGAGACTATGATTCCCCCACAAGTTGGGATGAGACTCCGGATGAAAAAAAATAAAATAGAGAGAGAGAAAGAAAACAGGCCATTAGAAAGAGAAAAGGCCCAAATAAAAAAATGAGAGAAAAAGAGAGAAGGGACAATGTTGCTATCCTTTTACCACACTTGTGCTTCAAAGTAGCACCATGATCTTCACAGTAGAGAGTCTCTCATGTTATCACTTTCATATACTAGTGGGAATCTTTCATTATAGAACTTGGCTTGTATATTCCAATGATGGGCTTCCTCAAATTGCCCTAGGTCATCATGAGCAAGCAAGTTGGATGCACACCCACTTAGTTTCTTTTTGAGCTTTCATATTCTTATAGCTCTAGTGCATCCATTGCATGGCAATCCCTACTCACTCACATTGATATCTATTGATGGGCATCTCCATAGCCCGTTGATACACCTAGTTGATGTGAGACTATCTTCTCCCTTTTTGTCTTCTACACAACCACCACTCTATTCCACCTATAGTGCTATATCCATGGCTCACACTCATGTATTGCGTGAAGATTGAAAAAGTTTTGAGAATGTCAAAAGTATGAAACAATTGCTTGGCTTGTCATCGGGGTTGTGCATGATTTAAATATTTTTTGTGGTGAAGATAGAGCATAGCCAAACTATATGATTTTGTAGGGATAACTTTCTTTAGCCATGTTATATTGAGAGGACATAATTGCTTTATTAGTATGCTTGAAGTATTATTATTTTTATGTCAATATGAACTTTTGTCTTGAATCTTTCAGATCTGAATATTCATACCACAATTAAGAAGAATTACATTAAAATTATGCCAAGTAGCACTCCACATCAAAAATTCTGTTTTTATCATTTACCTACTCGAGGACGAGCAGGAATTAAGCTTGGGGATGCTTGATACGTCTCCAACGTATCTATAATTTTTGATTGCTCCATGCTATATTATCTACCGTTTTGGACATTATTGGGCTTTATTATCCACTTTTATATTATTTTTGGGACTAACCTATTAACCGGAGGCTCAACCCAGAATTGTTGTTTTTTTGCCTGTTTTAGGGTTTCGAAGAAAAGGAATATCAAACGGAGTCCAAACGGAATGAAAACTTCGGGAACGTGATTTTCTCAGCGAACAAGACCAGGGAGACTAGGACCCTACGTCAAGAAAGAAAAGAGGAGGCCACGAGGTAGGAGGGGGCACGCCTACCCCCCAGGCGCGCCCGCCACCCTCGTGGGCCCCCTATTGCTCCACCAACGTACTCCTTCCTCCTATATATACCTACGTACCCCCAAACGATCAGGGACGGAGCCAAAAACCTAATTCCACCGCCGCAACTTTCTGTATCCATGAGATCCCATCTTGGGGCCTGTTCCGGAGCTCCGCCAGAGGGGGCATCGATCACGGAGGGCTTCTACATCAACACCATAGCCCCTCCGATGAAGTGTGAGTAGTTTACGTCAGACCTACGGGTCCATAGTTAGTAGCTAGATGGCTTCTTCTCTCTTTTTGGATCTCAATACAATGTTATCCCCCTCTCTTGTGGAGATCTATTCAATGTAATCTTCTTTTTGCGGTGTGTTTGTTGAGACCGATGAATTGTGGGTTTATGATCAAGTCTATCTATGAATAATATTTGAATCTTCTTTGAATTCTTTTATGTATGATTGGTTATCTTTGCAAGTCTCTTTGAATTATCAGTTTGGTTTGGCCTACTAGATTGATCTTTCTTGCAATGGGAGAAGTGCTTAGCTTTGGGTTCAATCTTGCGGTGCCTTTCCCAGTGACAGTAGGGGCAGCAAGGCACGTATTGTATTGTTGCCATCGATGATAACAAGATGGGGTTTTCTTCATATTGCATGAGTCTATCCCTCTACATCATGTCATCTTGCTTAAGGCGTTACTCTATTTTTAACTTAATACTCTAGATGCATGTTGGATAGCGGTCGATGAGTGGAGTAATAGTAGTAGATGCAGGCAGGAGTCGGTCTACTTGTCTCGGACGTGATGCCTATATACATGATTATACCTAGATATTCTCATAACTATGCTCAATTCTGTCAATTGCTCAACAGTAATTTGTTCACCCACCGTAGAATACTTATGCTCTCGAGAGAAGCCACTAGTGAAACCGATGGCCCCCGGGTCTATCTTTATCATATTAATCTCCTACTACTTAGTTATTTCCTTTGCTATTTACTTTGCCTTTATTTTACTTTGCATCTTTATCATAAAAATACCAAAAATATTATCTTATCATATCTATCAAATCTCACTCTCGTAAGTGGCCTTATAGGGATTGACAACCCCTATTTGTGTTGGTTGCGAGGATTTATTTGTTTTGTGTAGGTACGCGGGACTCGCGCGTAGCCTCCTATTGGATTGATACCTTGGTTCTCAAAAACTGAGGGAAATACTTACGCTACTTTGCTGCATCATCCCTTCCTCTTCGGGGAAAACCAACGCAGTGCTCAAGAGGTAGCAATCATCCTATGGTTCGCCACCCAGGCTCAAAGGGATCATAAGATTATTCATGCTAGAAACTTCCGTGTGCAGCCACAAGCTATTATGGGCTCTAGCATAGTTGAGTATGTTGCATGACCTCTTTCAGTGGTGGGCTAGCAGATGTAGGGGAAAGCAGGTGTAACTGTACACCCAGAGTAAAGAGTTAATATTTCTGAAAGACTGTGTCTCAGTCATCCGTTTCTCAAACAACCTGTAGTGCAAGAAAACCAACGGAGGAGATCGAGTCTTGTGGGGAAAAGTGCGCAAACCTCTGGACAATGTACAAACTAATCATGATTAGTCGTATCCCCGGTTATGGACATCTTGAGTATCTGGTTCTTGGATTATCATGTTGGTCTCATCACTCTAAATTAATATGTTGGGTTGTTAATACTGCTTAATGGGGATTGAGTTGGAGGAACCTTCTCAATGTTTATCAACTACCATGATAGTTAAATAAAATATATTCCTTTGTTGTAGGAAAAAATGGCTTTTCGCAAAAACATTGTAACCATAGAGCCTCCACCAGCCATATATGCATATAGTGATAGTCTTTACTTGTTTCATTGCTCTACTGTGTTATATTGCCAGCATATTCCAGGTGCTGGTCCATTTTCGGGCTGCAACGTATTATGTTGTAGACTTTTCAGACGAAGAGTAAGGTGCGCTAGGTCATTTGTCATGCACTCAGCTATGCCGTTGGAGTTGATGGACTCACTTTATCTTCCAAGCCTCCCGCTGTTATCGTAATTAGATGGCCTTAAGCCATATTTATTGTAATAAGTTATCTTTTGAGACATTCGATGTAATAAGTGTGTGATTGCCACTCTGTTATAAATCCTTCAAGTACTGCGTGTGTCAGCATTACCGATCCAGGGATGACACTTATGCACAGAGATTTGACCGTTTGAGGTCGGATCGCTACATGGGCACAATCCACCTAGAAGCGCCAGGCATGCCAGGCGCGCCCTAGTGTCTTGTGCCCTCCTGTAACGCCCGGGTAATCAAGCTACAGTAAAACTCTCCTAATGATGCCAGGTCATCTGCGATTACTGTTACTAATCTCGGGTTAATTCGAAACCGCGTCAAATTCAAATTCAAATTAATGTCAAACGGCAAAGGTTTCAAAATATTAAACTAAAATGTTCAGAGTGTGCAGTTAAATGCCAGGGTAGTTATAGTAAAGCTAACACATTTTTATAAAATGCCTAGATGATTTAAAATGGTTTAAAACATGATAGAAAATAAATAAAAAGAAAAGGAGAAAAAAAACAAAAGGGAAACGCACCCCCCACTGGGCCAGACGGCCCAGCCGGCCAGGCCACCAACCGGCCCAACTGGGCAAAGGCCCAGCCGCCCCCCCATTCCCCATATCCCCCATGACCCAAACCCTAACCCCACCCCGTCACCCACTCGCCCCCTCCCCCCAGTCGCTCTCCCCCCTCCTCCCCGATCCAGATCGGACCAAGGGGAACGCCCCCCCCCTCGGATCGAGGGGAACGGCCCCCCCGACGACATCGCCCCGACGCGCGTCGCCGTCCTCGGCGCCCCCCATCGGAGCACCACCCCCCCATCGCCCCACTACCCCGATCCCCTCGGCCCTCTCCCCCGCGCGCACGTCGCCGCCTGGACCGCGACTCCGCCTCGACCTCCCCGTCGCCGAACCCCCCCTCGCCGGCCTGCATCCTCCTCGTCGGACCGTCCCCATCTCTCCACCCCGAGCCCCATTGCCCCAATCCCTACACCCCTCGGTGAGCCCCGCCGCCGCGCTAATCTCTGCCGCCCCCCTGCTACTCTGCCGCTGGCGCCGCCTCTCCTCTGCTCTCCCTCAACGCGCCGTCGCCCGTGTCGTTCGCCCGCTCCGGCCGCGCGTCCTACTGCCGCTGCTCACCCCGCTCCGACCTTCCCCGGGTGCGCCCACAGGCGCCGTACCCCCTCTCGTGCCTGCCTTTGCTGGTGCCGTCCGCTGCAGCCAACCGCGCCGCCCGATCGCCGGCCGCCTCCCGCTACGCGCTCGCCTCCTGCACCACCCGCTGCTGCTGCCCGCGCGCACACCTGCCGCTGCCGCCACCCGTTGCTACCCAGTACGACTACGGAGTTGACGATCCCTCTCTCTTGCCAGAGCAACCAGGCAAGCCCCCCCTTTGATCACCAGATATCGCCTACTCTTCTCTATACTGCTTGCATTAGAGTAGTGTAGCATGTTACTGCTTCCCGTTAATCCTATACTGATGCATAGCCTGTCCTTGCTACTACTGTTGTTACCTTTACCTGCAATCCTAATGCTTAGTATAGGATGCTAGTTTATCATCAGTGGCCCTACATTCTTGTCCGTCTGCCATGCTATACTATCGGGCCGTGATCACTCAGGAGTGATCACGGGTATATACTATATACTTTATACATGATACATGTGGTGACTAAAGACGGGTCGGCTTGTAGGAGCACCCGCGAGTGGATCTTTGAGGCGGAGCGACAGGGCAGGTTCCGACCACCTAGGAGAGAGGTGGGCCTGGCCCTGGTCGCGTTCGCGGATACTTAACACGCTTAACGAGATCTGGTATTTGATCTGAGTCTGGCCATTTGGTCTATACGCACTAACCATCTACGCGGGAGTAGTTATGGGTATCCCGGCGTCGTGGTATCAGCCGAAGCCTTCGTGACGTCAGCGACTGAGTGGCGCGCGCCGGATTGGACTGGAACGCCACTAGGCTAGGTCTGCTTTCGGCCGCGTACGCAACGTGCAGGTGTGCTAAGGGCGATGGGCCCAGACCCCTGTGCGCATAGGTTTAGACCGGCGTGCTGACCTCTCTGTTGTGCCTAGGTGGGGCTGCGACGTGTTGATCTTCCGCGGCCGGGCATGACCCAGGAAAGTGTGTCCGGCCAAATGGGATCAAGCATGTTGGGGATATGTGGTGCACCCCTGCAGGGAAGTTAATCTATTCGAATAGCCGTGATCTTCGGTAACAGGACGACTTGGAGTTGTACCTTGACCTTATGACAACTAGAACCGGATACTTAATAAAACACACCCTTCCAAGTGCCAGATACAACCGGTGATCGCTCTCTCACAGGGCGACGAGGGGAGGATCATCGGTTAGGATTATGCTATGTGATGATACCTGGAGGACTTCAGTTTACTCTCTTCTACATGCTGCAAGACGGAGGCTGCCAGAAGCGTAGTCTTCGAAAGGACTAGCTATCCCCCTCTTATTCCGGCATTCTGCAGTTCAGTCCACATATGATAGCCTTATTCCAGTTGATACCAATGCATACATATGTAGTGTAGCTCCTTGCTTGCGAGTACTTTGGATGAGTACTCACGGTTGCTTTCTCCCTCTTTTCCCCCTATCCCTTCTACCTGGTTGTCGCAACCAGATGTTGGAGCCCAGGAGCCAGACGCCACCTTCGACGATGACTCCTACTACACCGGAGGTGCCTACTACTATGTGATGCCCGCTGACGATGACCAGGAGTAGTTAGGAGGATCCCAGGCAGGAGGCCTGCGCCTCTTTCGATCTGTATCCCAGTTTGTGCTAGCCTTCTTAAGGCAAACTTGTTTAACTTATGTCTGTACTCAGATATTGTTGCTTCCGCTGACTCGTCTATGATCGAGCTCTTGTATTCTAGCCCTCGAGGCCCCTGGCTTGTAATATGATGCTTGTATGACTTATTTTATTTGTAGAGTTGTGTTGTAATATCTTCCCGTGAGTCCCTGATCTTGATCGTACATGTTTGCGTGTATGATTAGTGTACGATTAAATCGGGGGCGTCACAAGTTGGTATCAGAGCCAACTGCCTATAGGAACCCCCTTCCACACTCCTTGGCCGAAGTCGAGTCTAGACATTGCAAAAACTTTTACTAACTTGGCCGTGTGCCTTACGGGCCCACGTCGCCATCGGGTGGTACTAGGATCTTTTACTCCTCGACCTTTACTCTGGGACTCTAAACTCTCTTCTACTCGGGTTAAACGAATTTACTAACTCTGACACTAGGATCCCGTTACGACATTCACCCCAAAGTTGGATAAGCCCTAGTTATTCTTTAGAGTAGTACTTGAACATTATCCACATTGTCATTTGACTCCTGTGAAAACATCTTTGTTTTCAGATGGAACCCACGAGGCAGGTCGTGCGCCACACGACGGCCATTGGTGCCTCAGGATCACCTGCTGTGTTGGTTGAGATGATGACCTATCTGGGTTATCACTGGCACCCTGAATACACCGTCTATGAGGAGTACCAGGACTTCAACCAGGAGCAGTACCGTGCCATCGTCCACCTCTACTCTCGAGAGTATGACTCCACTACCGTGCTGCACACTGCTCATGGAGTTGGAGTGACTATCGATATGGCGGTCCACGATGCTGCTTATGCTGCTCTGACACGTCTTCGTGGAGAGTATCAGGAGTTGGATACCTCCCCCTTTAGGCACATTGCTATCGCATCCGATGTTGGTGCGGAGGGATACTACACCGCTGCCTACTCCACTGTCACCCGAGAGCCCTTCTACCATCAGAACCTGGTTCTGCATGCTGATGGGCTGGATAGAGCTAACCGAGCTCTTCGCCACGAGTTGTACACCACCCGTCAGCACCTGTATCGTGCTCTGACGCTGTTGCACCCCTCTGTCCGCTCTGGTGATCTGTCGCGTTCTGCGATCTACCCTGCCCGGACCGTGATGCCCCAGGGCGTCGGCTGGCCAGATGTGGGAGGCTACTCTCCTGCATTGGGCCCTCTCCTGCCACCTGCGCATCGGGTTCCGCACCAGAGTATCCGCGGACCCCAGGCTACTCGCGTGGAGGTCTTCCCTTCGCGTCACTACCAGCTGTCGGGCTACACCTACCTCCGCAGTACCGCATGGGACTGACGTAGACTTGCTTATTAGTGTTAGCTGCATTCGCCGCGAGCCTGTGTGCCGCCTATGATGTCTTAGCCTATGTACCGAACTCCGTGTAACGAACTCTATGCTGATCTCTTTTGTAAGATATGCCGACTACTATGTAGTATCTATCATGCTACGTTCGTTGTGCATGTTTCATCATGAATGATTCTTGTTTTTACAATTCCTCAATGCTGAACTACCCCTGTTAAATATTAGCAGGATGGTTAGACCAGGTGGTCGTGGTCGTGGTGGCAACGCCCCACCACCGCCTGAGTACATGGCTGGGATGATGCAACAGTTTGAGCTGAATCGTCAGTTCATGGAGAATATTATGGCTCAGTTTCCTCGCCCCAATATGAACCAGCCGCCAACCCAAGTGACTCTGCAGGATTTCATGCGCCTCAACCCAACCGTGTATCGCAGCTCAACTCAGCCTCTGGATGCTGATGACTGGCTCCGTGACATCACCTATGAGATGGAGTCTGCTGATGTAGCCCTTGCCAGCTATGTCACCTTTGCTTCCTTCTTCCTGAAAGGACCCGCGGCTCAATGGTGGGACAGCCACAGGCGTACTCTGCCAGCTGGAACAATCATCACCTGGCCAGACTTCCAAGCTGCCTTCCGTGCTCGCTTCATTCCTCAGGGAGTCATGGACCGTAAGAAGCGTGAGTTCCGCAACCTCACCCAAGGCAACAAAACTGTGGAAGCTTACCAGCGGGAGTTTCTTGACTTGTCCCGCTATGCTGAAGAAGACATTGCAACTGATGCACGCAGACAGGAGAAGTTCCGTGATGGCCTTCAAGCTGACATCAAGCTCGCACTTCTAGTGCATGACTTTGCTAATTTCGCCACTCTGGTGAACAAGGCCATCAATGTCGAAACTGGTCTGCAGGAATACCAGAGCTCTCACAGGCGCAGCCGTGACACGGGCTCATCTTCGGGCCCGTCCTCGCAGAAGCGCAAGATATGGATTCCCAACAGCATGTACCAGCCGAATGCACCTGCCCCAAGGCAGTCCTATGCTGCACCTCGTCTGCCTACGGCTCCAACTAGGCAGCCAAGGCTTCCAACTCCACCACCCCAAGCTCCTGTTCCTACTCCCGAGAATGGTTTGTGCTTCAGGTGTGGACAACCAGGGCACCGTGCTAGGGAATGCAACCAGAAACAGAATCAACTGGCCCTTCCAGCAACTGGCCGTGGAAACAACCAGCCCCGCAACAACAATGCCAAGTCTTATGGTCACGTTCATGCCAACCATGTTGATCTGAACGAAGCCCAAGACCAGCCTGCTACCGTGATGGGTACACTCCTCGTAAACTCAGTACCTGCATCTGTTTTATTCGATTCAGGAGCATCGCATTCATTCATGTCAGAAGATTTTGCATACAAGCATGACGTTAAATGTGAGGAGATGAACACTTCGGTATTGGTAAAAACCCCCGTGGGACAATGTCAAACCTCACTGGTTGGCATCGATGTCCCCGTGGAAATCGAAGGGCTGGAATTCTATGCCTCTCCCATTATCCTGAAGTCGTCTAACATCGACCTCATTCTGGGAATGGATTGGTTGAAAGCGCATACTGCTTCTATAGTTTGCGCCACTAAGGTCGTCCATCTGCTACACCCTTCTGACGAAATAATAGCTTACCAAGATCATCTAGTTCAGAACGCCGAGGCACGACTTTATGCCTTGAATGCGTTGAACGCTGCACCACTCGAGGGCATTGAAAACATTCCCGTCGTTCGTGAATTCCAAGATGTCTTCCCAGAAGAACTTCCAGGGATTCCCCCTGTTAGAGCTGTCGAATTCATCATCGACTTGAAACCCGGCACCACCCCTATAGCTAAACGACCCTATAAGATGCCGCCGCATGAACTCATTGAGCTTAAGGAGGAAATCGACAAATCTCTTGTCAAAGGTTTCATTCGTCCAAGTTGCTCTCCTTGGGGAGCACCTTCTCTCTTTGTTAAGAAGAAGGATGGGACAAACCGATTAGTCCAAGACTACCGTCCTATAAACCAAGCTACCATTCAGAATAAATATCCTCTTCCTCGAATCAATGATCTTTATGATCAACTGGCTGGCTCATCAGTGTTCTCCATACTCGACTTGAGGTTGGGTTACCACCAGATCCGTGTTCGTGAAGAGGACATCCCAAAAACCGCCTTCGTGACTCGGTATGGGTCATATGAGTACACCGTCATGTCATTCGGCTTAACGAATGCTCCCGCCACCTTCTCTCGTCCGATGAATTATATATTCATGGATTACCTCGACAAGTTCGTCGTGGTTTATCTGGATGATATCCTTGTATTTTCCAAGAACGAGGAAGAACATGCTGGACATCTTCGTCTTGTGCTAGAAAAGCTTCGAGAGCACCAACTGTATGCTAAGTATTCCAAGTGTGAATTCTGGCTCCCTGAAGTAACCTATCTTGGGCATGTCATCTCCAAGGATGGTATTGCCGTCAACCCTGAACGAGTTCAGGCTATTCTCGATTGGACTCCTCCGAAGAATGTCAAGCAAGTTCGAAGTTTTCTCGGTCTCGCCAGCTATTGTCATTGATTCGTCGAGAACTTCTCCAAGATTGCCAGGCCTCTGACTAATCTGTTGCATAAGGGTGTCAAGTTTGACTGGACAGACAAGTGTCAGGAAAGTTTCCAGGCGCTCAAAGACAAGTTGACTTCTGCCCCCGTACTTGCTCCACCTGATACTAAGAAGGACTTCGTCATTTACTGCGACGCTTCCCATCAAGGATTAGGCTGTGTCCTAATGCAAGAGCGCAGAGTGATTGCTTATGCCTCTCGTCAACTGCTCCCTCACGAAGAAAACTACCCAGTTCATGACCTCGAGCTTGCTGCTGTCATTCATGCACTGAAGCAGTGGCGACATTACCTTCTCGGTAATCGTTGCGAGATCTTCATCGACCATCAAAGTCTGAAGTATCTGTTTACTCAGCCAGATTTAAACCTACGTCAGCAAAGATGGATGGAGACTGTTGCAGACTTTGACGTGGATATATCATATACCCCCGGCAAGGCTAATGTAATGGCTGATGCCCTGAGCCGCAAGTCTTACTGCAACCACCTCCAGGTTCACAAAGTTCAGCCCTCGCTTGTCGAAGAATTTAGAAGGCTGAACCTCCATATTGTTCCCCCGGGATCACTCGCTCCCCCTCCCGAAGGTTTCCCCAAATAGAACCTCCATGTTGTTTCCAAGGGTTCTCTCAATACCCTGGTTGCGAAACCAGATCTTGTGGACACCATCAAATGGATACAGAAATGTGACGATGAAGTCCTCAAGATTAAGCGCGACCTCAAAAAAGGAAAGCCCTCATTCTTCACGATCGCCGACGATGGCGCCTTGTATTTCAAAGGCCGCCTAGTGGTACCATGTTCGAAGAAAAACCTGGATAAGACTAAAAGGGTTATGCAAGAAGCTCATGATACGCCTCTGTCCATCCATCCTGGTAGTACAAAGATGTACCAGGATATTCGTCAAAGATTCTGGTGGTCTAATATGAAACAGGACATTGCTCGTTATGTTGCTGAGTGTGACATTTGTCGCCGAATCAAAGCAGAGCATCAAAGGCCTGCTGGAAATCTGCAACCTATCTCTATTCCTGAATGGAAATGGGACCATGTTGAAATGGACTTCGTCACTGGATTTCCCAAATCGCAGAAAGGTAATGATGCTATTCTTGTCGTCATTGACCGGCTTTCCAAAGTTGCCCATTTTCTGGCGGTCAAAGAGACAATCACTGCTAGTCAGCTTGCTACTCTCTACATATCCAGAATTGTTTCACTTCACGGTATTCCACTGGTTATCAGTTTAGACCGTGGCAGCTTATTCACTTCAAGGTTTTGGGCGAGTTTCCAAGAAGCTATGGGAACTCATCTGTCGTTCAGTACTGCGTTCCATCCTCAGTCGCAAGGACAGGTTGAACGTGTCAACCAAGTTCTCGAAGACATGCTTCGAGCTTGTGTAATCTCATTCGGCAAGAAATGGGAGGAATCTCTTCCATATGCCGAGTTCTCTTATAATAATAGCTATCAAGCTAGTCTGAAGATATCCCCCTTCGAAGTGCTATATGGACGAAAGTGCCGAACCCCTCTGAACTGGTCAGAAACTGGGGAACGTCCACTCTTTGGTCCGAATATTATCCAACAGGCCGAAGAACAAGTTCGCATTATTCGCGAGAATCTCAAGACTGCTCAGTCACGTCAGAAAAATCAGTATGACCGTCATCACCAAGACATGGTCTATCAACCTGGCGAAAAGGCTTATCTTCGAGTTACACCAATGAAGGGTGCTCACCGCTTCGGGATCAAGGGCAAGCTAGCTCCTCGCTATATCGGTCCCTTCACTATTCTCGAAAGGCGTGGAAAAGTGGCATATCAACTGGAGCTTCCGCCGAACCTTTCTTAGGTTCACGATGTGTTCCATGTGTCACAACTCCGCCGTTGCTTCAAGGATCCAATCCGAGCGGTGGATCATGAAGTGCTCGAATTGCAACAGGACCTCTCTTATAAAGAGCATCCGGTCCGCATTCTTGACCAAGATGAACGCCGCACACGTCAGAAGGCGATCAAATTCCTCAAAGTCCAGTGGTCGAATCACTCTGAGGACGAAGCCACCTGGGAACGCGAGGATCGTCTTCGCGATGAATACCCTGCACTGTTTCCTTCTACCTCCTAAATCTCGGGACGAGATTTCTTGTAGTGGAGGAGATTTGTAACGCCCGGGTAATCAAGCTACAGTAAAACTCTCCTAATGATGCCAGGTCATCTGCGATTACTGTTACTAATCTCGGGTTAATTCGAAACCGCGTCAAATTCATATTCAAATTAATGTCAAACGGCAAGGTTTCAAAATATTAAACTAAAATGTTGGGAGTGTGCAGTTAAATGCCAGGGTAGTTATAGTAAAGCTAACACATTTTTATAAAATGCCTAGATGATTTAAAATGGTTTAAAACATGATAGAAAATAAATAAAAAGAAAAGGAGAAAAAAAAACAAAAACAAAAACAAAAGGGAAACGCACCCCCCACTGGGCCAGACGGCCCAGCCGCCCAGGCCAACCAACCGGCCCAACTGGGCAAAGGCCCAGCCGGCCCCCCATTCCCCATATCCCCCACGACCCAAACCCTAACCCCACCCCGTCACCCACTCGCCCCTCCCCCCAGTCGCTCTCCCCCCTCCTCCCCGATCCAGATCGGATCGAGGGGAACGGCCCCCCCGACGACATCGCCCCGACGCGCGTCGCCGTCCTCGGCGCCCCCCATCGGAGCACCACCCCCCCATCGCCCCACTACCCCGATCCCCTCGGCCCTCTCCCCCGCGCGCACGTCGCCGCCTGGACCGCGACTCCGCCTCGACCTCCCCGTCGCCGAACCCCCCCTCGCCGGCCTGCATCCTCCTCGTCGGACCGTCCCCATCTCTCCACCCCGAGCCCCATTGCCCCGATCCCTACACCCCTCGGTGAGCCCCGCCGCCGCGCTAATCTCTGCCGCCCCCCTGCTACTCTGCCGCTGCCGCGCGACCTCGCCTACGCCGTGGCCGCTGGCGCCGCCTCTCCTCTGCTCTCCCTCGACGCGCCGTCGCCCGTGTCGTTCGCCCGCTCCGGCCGCGCGTCCTACTGCCGCTGCTCACCCCGCTCCGACCTTCCCCGGGTGCGCCCACAGGCGCCGTCCCCCCTCTCGTGCCTGCCTTTGCTGGTGCCGTCCGCTGCAGCCAACCGCGCCGCCCGATCGCCGGCCGCCTCCCGCTACGCGCTCGCCTCCTGCACCACCCGCTGCTGCTGCCCGCGCGCACACCTGCCGCTGCCGTAGTGCTCCGCTGCCAGGCCCCGCCAACCGCGACCCCTGCCCTGGTCGGTGACCTCCTCCGTCCCGGCCGGCGTCCAGGGCCAGCCGGGCTGCGCCCATCCCTGGCCGGCGCCGTGCCCCGCCGTGGCCGCCAGCGCCCACACCCGCGTACCCCTAGGCGTGCGCCCGAACGGGGCGCGCCCATAACCCGTCGCCCGCACCCGCTAGGGCAGCGCCCGTTGAGGCCATGGCCTTATGACAGTGGGCCCCCATGCCCCAGAACGTTTTAATTAAAAAATAAGAAGAAAAGAATTAAAATAATAATAATAATTAATTAATTAAGGAATTAATTAAGTTAATTAATTATAATTAGATTAACCTAATCACTAATTAACCTAATTAACTGTTAGTTAATTAAAACAGAGTATGACGAACGGGACCCACCTGTCAGGTTGACCAAGTCAACTACTGACGTCATGCTGATGTCATGATGACGTCAGCAGACACTATTCTGGATAATGTTGATTAAAATAAATAAATAAATCCTAAAAATGATTTAAATCTTTTAAAATTAATATAAAATAAACCGTAGCTCGGATGGAAAAACTTTGTACATGAAAGTTGCTCAGAACGACGAGACGAATTTGAATACGCAGCCCGTTTATCCGCCACGCATCCCTAGCATAGTGAACACGCAACTTTCCCCCTCTATTTCATCTGTCCGAAAACGCGAAACACCGGGGATACTTTCCCGGATGTTTCCCCCCTTCACCGGTATCACCTCATACCGCGATAGGGCACCCCTAGCACCGCTACTTGTCATGTCATGCATCACTATGCATCTGTTTGCTTAAATATTTATTGTTTCTTCCCCCTCTTCTCTCGCTAGACACCGAGACCGACGCCTGCTACCCAGTACGACTACGGAGTTGACGATCCCTCTCTCTTGCCAGAGCAACCAGGCAAGCCCCCCCTTTGATCACCAGATATCGCCTACTCTTCTCTATACTGCTTGCATTAGAGTAGTGTAGCATGTTACTGCTTCCCGTTAATCCTATACTGATGCATAGCCTGTCCTTGCTACTACTGTTGTTACCTTTACCTGCAATCCTAATGCTTAGTATAGGATGCTAGTTTATCATCAGTGGCCCTACATCCTTGTCCGTCTGCCATGCTATACTATCGGGCCGTGATCACTCGGGAGTTGATCACGGGTATATACTATATACTTTATACATGATACATGTGGTGACTAAAGACGGGTCGGCTTGAGGAGCACCCGCGAGTGGATCTTTGAGGCGGAGCGACAGGGCAGGTTCCGACCACCTAGGAGAGAGGTGGGCCTGGGCCCTGGTCGACGTTCGCGGATACTTAACACGCTTAACGAGATCTGGGTATTTGATCTGAGTCTGGCCATTTGGTCTATACGCACTAACCATCTACGCGGGAGTAGTTATGGGTATCCCCGCGTCGTGGTATCAGCCGAAGCCTTCGTGATGTCAGCGACTGTGTGGTGCGTGCCGGATTGGACTGGAACGCCACTAGGCTAGGTCTGCTTTCGGCCGCGTACGCAACGTGCAGGTGTGCAAGGGCGATGGGCCCAGACACCTGTGCGCATAGGTTTAGACCGGCGTGCTGACCTCTCTGTTGTGCCTAGGTGGGGCTGCGACGTGTTGATCTTCCGAGGCCGGGCATGACCAAGGGAAGTGTGTCCGGCCAAATGGGATCGAGCGTGCTGGGGTATGTGGTGCACCCCTGAAGGGAAGTTAATCTATTCGAATAGCCGTGATCTTCGGTAACAGGACGATTTGGAGTTGTACCTTGACCTTATGACAACTAGAACCTGATACTAAATAAAACACACCCTTCCAAGTGCCAGATACAACCGGTGATCGCTCTCTCACAGGGCGACGAGAGGAGGATCATCGGTTAGGGTTATGCTATGCGATGCTACTTGGAGGACTTCAGTCTACTCTCTTCTACATGCTGCAAGACAGAGGCTGCTAGAAGCGTAGTCTTCGAAAGGACTAGCTATCCCCCTCTTATTCCGGCATTCTGCAGTTCAGTCCACATATGATAGCCTTATTCCAGTTGATACCAATGCATACATATGTAGTGTAGCTCCTTGCTTGCGAGTACTTTGGATGAGTACTCACGGTTGCTTTCTCCCTCTTTTCCCCCTATCCCTTCTACCTGGTTGTCGCAACCAGATGTTGGAGCCCAGGAGCCAGACGCCACCTTCGACGACGACTCCTACTACACCGGAGGTGCCTACTACTACGTGATGCCCGCTGACGACGACCAGGAGTAGTTAGGAGGATCCCAGGCAGGAGGCCTACGCCTTTTTCGATCTGTATCCCAGTTTGTGCTAGCCTTCTTAAGGCAAACTTGTTTAACTTATGTCTGTACTCAGATATTGTTTCTTCCGCTGACTTGTCTATGATCGAGCTCTTGTATTCTAGCCCTCGAGGCCCCTGGCTTGTAATATGATGCTTGTATGACTTATTTTATTTGTAGAGTTGTGTTGTGATATCTTCCCGTGAGTCCCTGATCTTGATCGTACACGTTTGCGTGTATGATTAGTGTACCATTAAATCGGGGGCGTCACACCTCCCCTGTCGCCTTCCTGGTTATTTCTTATTTTCCTAAGTTTTGTAACATTCCAAAACCGAGAGAAAGTATTTTTGTGGATTTTTCGGAGTCCGTTTACTTACCATATCCTGTACCTCCTCCTTTTCACGATTCTGGAGTGTTCCGGAAGGTTTCTTTTATGTGTTCCTCCGGTGTCATGGTTTGAATAATATTCCTTTCAAAATTAATAGGCGTACCTGAGATATAGTGTTTAATTGTTTGCCCATTGACCACCTTCGGGTTAGTACCTTCGGCATTATTTATTTTGATAGCTCCAAAGCGATAAACCTCTTTGAGAATATATGGTCCTTCCCATTTGGAGAGAAGTTTTCCTGCAAATAATCTAAAAAGAGAGTTGTACTAAAGAACATATTCTCCAACTTTGAATTCTCGCTTTTGGATTCTTTTGTCATGCCATCTTTTAACTTTTTCTCTAAATAGTTTGGGATTTTCATAAGCTTGGGTTCTCCATTCATCTAGTGAGCTAATATCGAATAACCTCTTTTCACCGACAAATTTGAAATCATAGTTGAGTTCTTTAATTGCCCAATATGCTTTATGTTCTAACTCTAGAGGCAAATGACAAAGTTTTTCCATAAACCATTTTATAAGGAGACATACCCATAGAATTTTTATAAGCTGTGCTGTAGGCCCAAAGTGCATCATCCAATTTGTTAGACCAATTCTTTCGGGACCTATTGATGACCCACAAGTATAGAGGACCTATCATAGTCCTTTGGATAACTAAGAGTGTCGACCCCAACGAGGAGCAGAAGGAAATGACAAGTAGTTTTCAGCAAGGTATTCTCTGCAAGCACTGAAATTATCGGTAACAGATAGTTGTGTGATAAGATAGTTCGTAACGGGTAACAAATAACAAAAGTAAACAAGGTGCAGCAAGGTGGCCCAATCCTTTGTTAGCAAAGGACAAGCCTGGACAAACTCTTATATAAAGCAAAGCGCTCCCGAGGACACATGGGAATTGTTGTCAAGCTAGTTTTCATCATGCTCATATGATCCGCGTTCGTTACTTTGATAATTTGATATGTGGGTGGACCAGTGCTTGAGTGTTGCCCTTCCTCGGAAAAGCCTCCCACTTATGATTAACCCCTCTCGCAAGCATCTGCAACTACGAAAGAAGTATTAATGTAAACCTAACCATAGCATGAAACATATGGATCCAAATCAACCCCTTACGAAGCAACGCATAAACTAGGGTTTATGCTTTTGTCACTCTAGCAACCCATCATCTACTTATTACTTCCCAACGCCTTCCCCTAGGCCAAAATAATGGTGAACTGTCATGTAGTCGACGTTCAGATAACACCACTAGAGGAGAGACAACATACATCTCATCAAAATATCGAACGAATACCAAATTCACATGATTACTTATAACAAGACTTCTCCCATGTCCTCAGGAACAAACGTAACTACTCACAAAACATATTTATGATCAAGATCAGAGTAGTATTAATTATCATTAAGGATCTGAAAATATAATCTTCCACTGAATAAACCAACTAGCATCAACTACAAGGAGTAATCAACACAATAGCAACCCACAAGTACCAATCTGAGGTTTTGGGACCAAGACCGAATACAAGAGATGAACTAGGGTTTGAGAGGAGATGGTGTTGGTGAAGATGTTGAAGGAGATTGGCCCCCTCTTGATGAGAGGATCGATGGTGATGATTTCCCCCTCCCGGAGGGATGTTTCCCCGACAGAACAGCCCCCGGCAGAACAGCTCCGCCGGAGCCCTAGATTGGTTCTGCCTCGAGACGGCGACGCTTCCTCCTGAAAGCTTTCCTCTGATTTTTTCTAGGTCAAAACACACAATATAGCCAAAGATGGGCACCGGAGGCCTGCTAGGGGGCCCACAAGGTCGGGGGGCGTGTCCAGGGGGTAGGGCGCGCCCTCCACCCTTGTGGCTGGCTGGTGGCCCCCTTTGGTACTTTCTTCGCCCAATATTTTTTATATATTCCAAAAACATGCTTCATGAAGTTTCAGGACTTTTGGAGTTGTGCAGAATAGGTCTCTAATATTTGCTCCTTTTCCAGTCCAGAATTGCTAAGTTTATCACCTATTGACGGTTTTTTGTAATATTAATTTTATTTCTTTATTGCTAAGTTTATCTTGACCACTGGATTGACGGTGATAGGGTGATGCAATTTTATGGTTGACATCATATTTAGCAAGCATTTCACGGAAAGCACCGTGAATAAAGTGTGAACCACCATCAGTCATTAAATATCTAGGGACTCCAAGCCTTGGGAAAATAACTTCTTTAAGCATTTTAATTGAAGTGTTATGATCAGCCCTACTAGTTGGAATAGCTTCTACCCACTTAGTAACATAATCAATAGCAACCAAAATATGAGTATACCCATTAGAGGAAGGAAAAGGTCCCATATAATCAAAACCCCAAACATCAAATGGTTCACCAGCCAGTGAATAATTCATAGGCATTTCCTGACGCTTACCAATATTACCAATTCTTTGACATTCATCACAAGATGAAACAAACTCATGGGCATCCTTGAAGAGAGCGGGCCAATAAAAACCATATTGCAATACCTTGTGAGCAGTTCTATCTCCCGCATGATGTCCTCCATAAGCTTTGGAATGACATTTCTGTAGGATTTGTTCCTGTTCATGCTCAGGTACACAATGTCTAATAATACAATCTACTCCTTCTTTATAAAGATGTGGGTCATCTCAAGAGTAATGTCTTAAATCATTGACGAATTTTTTCTTTTGTTAGTATGTGAAACTAGGTGGTATGTATTTAGCAACACTCTAATTAGCATAGTCAGCATACCAAGGAGTGTTATGAGAAACATTTATTGCAGCCAGTTTTTCATCAGGAAAACTATCATCAATAGGTATTAGGTTATCAAGAATATTTTCTAACCTAGACAAGGTATGAGCTACGGGGTTCTCTGCTCCCTTTCTATCAGTAATATGTAAGTCAAATTCTTGTAACAAGAGAACCCACCTAATGAGTCTGGTTTTAGCATCTTTCTTTTCCATAAGATATTTTATAGCAGCATGATCAGGGTGAACATTTACTTTGGAATCAACAATATAAGACCTGAATTTATCACAACCAAACACAACTGCTAAAAATTCTTTTTTAGTAGTAGCATAATTCCTTTGGGTGCTGTCTAGGGTTTTACTAGCATAATGTATAACATTTAATTTCTTATCAACTCTTTGTCTTAGAACAACACCAACAACATAATCACTAGCATCACACATAATTTCAAAGGCAAGTTCCAATCATGTGGTTGAATAATAGGTGCAAAAGTTAAGGCTTTCTTAAGTGTTTGAAAGGCTTCTGCATAATCATCATAAAAAACAAATGGAACATCCTTCTGTAGAAGATTTGTAAGAGGCCTAAAATTTTTAGAGAAGTCTTTAATAAACCTCGTATAGAAACCAGCATGACCAAGAAACTATGAATAGCTTTAATATCTTTAGGACATGGCATTTCCTCAATTGCATCAACTTTACCTTTATCCACCTCAATACCTCATTCAGAAACTTTATGCCCCAAGACAATACCTTCATTAACCATAAAGTGGCACTCCTCCCGATTCAAGACAAGATTAGTTTGCTCACATCTCTGCAAAACTCGATCAAGGTTGCTTAAGCAATCATCAAAAGAAGTTCCATCAACAGAAAAATCATCCATGAAAACCTCAACAATTTTTTCACAAAAATTAGAGAATATAGCACTCATGCATCTTTGAAAAGGTGGCATGTGCATTGCATAAACCGAAAGGCATATGTCTATAAGAATAAGTTCGAAAAGGACAAGTAAAGGTAGTTTTCTCTTGATCAGGTTGTGAAACAGGTATTTGAGAAAAACCAAAATATTCATCCAGAAAACAAAAGTATGTGTGCTTAGATAATATTTCAAGCATTTGATCAATAAAAGGCAAAGGGTAATGATCTTTCCTAGTAGCTTTGTTTAATTTTCTGAAATCAATTACCATTCTATAGCCAGTAACAATTTTGTGTGGAATAAGTTCATTTTTATCATTGGGAACAATAGTAATACCTCCCTTCTTACGAACACAATGAGCGGGACTTACCCATCTATCAGCTATGGGATAGATTATACCTGCTTCCAGAAGTTTTAGTATTTCAGTTCTTACCACTTCTTTTATTTTAGGATTCAAACATCGTTGATGATCAACGACGGTTTTAGCATCAGGTTCCATATTAATCTTGTGCTGACAGAGAGTGGGACTAATGCCCTTAAGATCATCAAGAGTATATCCAATAGCAGCACGGTGCTTCTTCAGAATTTTCAATAATGTTTCTTCTTCATGTTCTGAAAAGTTAGCACTAATAATAACAAGATATATCTTTTCCTTATCCAGATAAGCATATTTCAAAGTGTCGGGCAACTGTTTTAATTCAAACACAAGATCACCTTTAGGTAGAGGAGGACCTCCTAGAGTTTCAATAGGCAAATTGTCTTTTAGCAGGGGTCGTTGTTCAAAGAAAATTTTATCTATAACATTTCTTTCATGCATATGCATATCATTTCCATGGTATACCAAATATTGTTCTGGTGTATCAGCAGGAGGCACGGCAATAGAAGCAAGACCAATTTTTCATCCTTACTATGTATTTATTTATCACGAGGTTGTCTACTAAACTTAGAGGAATTAAATTCATGAGACTCATCACCAAAGTTAACACTGACAGTTTGTTTATGACAATCTATAGTAGCATTGACAGTGTTCAAGAAAGGTCTATCGAAGATAATTGGGACAAAAGTCATCTTGTGGGGAACCAAGAACCACAAAATCAGTAGGATATTTTATTTTCCCACGCAGAACTTCAACATCTCTAACAATCCCAAGTGGTGTGATAGTGTCTCTATTCGCAAGTTTAATAGTAACAGCTATGTCTTCTTTCAGCGGGTGCTATGTCATTCATAATTTCTTGGTTTAAGGTAAAAGGAATAGCACTCACGCTGGCACCTAAGTCACATGAACCATGATAACAATGATCTCCTATTTTAACTGAGACAACATGCATGCCAACAACAGGTCTATGTTTATCCTTTTCATCGGGTTTGGCAATTCTAGCAGCAGCATCACAGAAGTAAATAACATGCCCAT
This sequence comes from Triticum urartu, assembly GCF_003073215.2. Classification (NCBI taxonomy): domain Eukaryota; kingdom Viridiplantae; phylum Streptophyta; class Magnoliopsida; order Poales; family Poaceae; genus Triticum; species Triticum urartu. The sequence goes on from NC_053024.1 coordinate 484,640,432, forward strand.
CGATATTTTCTACCAAGAGATCTTTAACCATAGCAACAATAGGTTCTAATTTAATCTGTTCAGTAGGTTTGGGTGCTCTAATATTACTTTTGTGAACCACAGTTGAAACCTTAGCATGTTCATTTATCCTAACATGGAAAGGTGATTTTTCAATATAAGCGGTAGGCACAACTGGATCAACATTGTAGATAATAGTTTCATCTTTAACTATGATCGGTTCTTTAATTTCTTCTTTAATAGGGGGATGATATTTAAACCACTTCTCCTTAGGGAGATCAACATGAGTAGCAAATGATTCACAAAAAGAGGCTACTATCTCAGAGTCAAGTCCATATTTAGTGCTAAACTTGTGAAAGGCATTGATGACCCACAAGTATAGGGGATCTATCGTAGTCCTTTCGATAAGTAAGAGTGTCGAACCCAACGAGGAGTAGAAGGAAATGATAAGCGATTTCCAGCAAGGTATTCTCTGCAAGTACTGAAATAAGTGGTAACAGATAGTTTTGTGATAGGATAATTTGTAACGAGCAACAAGTAACAAAAGTAAATAAAGTGCAGCAAGGTGGCCCAATTCTTTTGTAGCAAAGGACAAGCCTGGACAAACTCTTATATGATGTAAAGCGCTCCCGGGGACACATGGGAATATCGTCAAGCTAGTTTTCATCATGCTCATATGATTCGCGTTCGGTACTTTGATAATTTGGTATGTGGGTGGACCGGTGCTTGGGTGCTGCCCTTACTTGGACAACCATCCCACTTATGATTAACCTCTATTGCAAGCATCCGCAAATACAACAAAAGTATTAAGGTAAACATAACCATAGCATGAAACATATGGATCCAAATCAGCCCCTTACGAAGCAACGCATAAACTAGGGTTTAAGCTTCTTTCACTCTAGCAACCCATCATCTACTTATTACTTACCAATGCCTTCCTCTAGGCCCAAACAATGGTGAAGTGTCATGTAGTCGACGTTCACATAACACCACTAGAGGAGAGACAACATACATCTCATCAAAATATCGAGCGAATACCAAATTCACATGACTACTAATTGCAAGACTTCTCCCATGTCCTCAGGAACAAAAGTAACTACTCACAAAGCATAAACATGTTGATAATCAGAGGGGTATTAATGTGCATATAGGATCTGAACATATGATCTTCCACCAATTAAACCAACTAGCATCAACTACAAAGAGTAATTAACACTACTGGCAACCTACTAGCACCAATCCCGGACTTATAGACAAGAATTGGATACAAGAGATGAACTAGGGTTTTGAGATGAGATGGTGCTGATGAAGATATTGATGGATATTGCCCTCTCCCGATGAGAGGAGCGTTGGTGATGGCGATGGCGATGATTTCCCCCTCCGGGAGGGAAGTTTCCCTGGCAGAACAGTCCCGCCACAACCCTAGATTGGCTCCGCTAAGGTTCCGCCTCGTGGCGGCGGAGTTTTGTCCGAGAAGATGGCTTATGATTTCTTTCCCATCGAAAGAGTCCATATAGCAGAAGATGGTCACCGGAGGGCCACCAGGGGGCCCACGAGGTAGGGGGCGCGCCCAGGGGGTAGGGCGCGCCCCCCACCCTCGTGGGCAGGGTGTGCCCCCCTGGTGAAGTTCTTGCGCTCAATGTTTTTTTATATATTTGGAAAACATCATCCATGAAGTTTCAGGACTTTTGGAGCTGTGCAGAATAGGTCTCTAATATTTGCTCCTTTTCCAGCCAGAATCCCAGCTGCCGGCATTCTCCTCTTTATGTAAACCTTGTAAAATAAGAGAGAATAGGCATAAGTATTGTGACATAATGTGTAATAACAGCCCATAATGCAATAATATTGATATGAAAGCATGATGCAAAATGGACGAATCAACTCCCCCAAGCTTAGACCTCGCTTGTCCTCAAGCGAAAAGCCGAAATCGAAAAATATGCCCACAAGTTTAGAGTTGAAGGTGTCGATAAAAATAAAATACGGACATGAGGGCATCATGATCATTCTTAGAAGATCAACTTATATAATTCTTGTCATATGATATCTTATGCTATAGTAATAATTCAGTCACAATATCAAGTATGAATCGTAAACTTCATTGAAGACTAACAAACTATAATCTCAGTCGTTGAAGCAATTGCAATTTATCATAACATAGAAAGAGTCAATGTATAAGAGCTTTTCAGCAAGTCGATATACTCAACTATCATATAATCTTTCACAATTGCTGACACTCACACAATACTTATGTGTATGGAGTTTTAATCGGACACAGAGAAAGATAGGGGCTTATAGTTTTGCCTCCCAACGTTTTACCTCAAGGGTAATGTCAACAATAATAGTTCATGAAAACCCACATCCAATTAGTCATATATACCAGGATCTTTCCAACATATTGTGCTTGCCAAAGGATAAAATGTAAAAAGGAAGGGTGAAGATCACCTTGACTCTTTTGCAATATAGGAGATAAAAGTAAAAGATAGGTCCTTCGCAGAGGGAAGCAGAGGTTGTCATGCGCTTTTATGGTTGGATGCACAAAATCCTAATGTGAAAGAACGTCACTTTATATTGCCACTTGTGATATGGACCTTTATTATGCAGTCTGTCGCTTTTATTACTTCCATATCACACGATTGTATAAAGCTTATTTCTATCACACCAATCAATCATACATATTTAGAGAGCAATTTTTATTGCTTGCACCGATGACAACTTACTTGATGGATCTTACTCAACCCATAGGCAGGTATGGTGGACTCTCATGGCAAAACTGGTTTAAGGGTATTCGGAAGCACAAGTAGTATTTCTACTTGGTGCAATGAATTTGGCTAGCATGAGGGAGAAAGGCAAGCTCAACATGTTGGAGGATCCAAGACAATATAGTTTGTCTCAGATGTAAGAAAACATAACCCATTATGTTGTCTTCCTTGTCCAATGTCAACTCTTTAGCATGTCATATTTTAATGAGTGCTCACAATCATAAAAGGTGTCCAAGATAGTATATTTATATGTGAAGAGCCCTCTTTCTTTATTACTTTCTATTAATTGCAACGATGACCAAAACTATGTTTGTCAACTCTCAACAACTTTTATTCATCATACTCTTTCTATGTGAGCTCATTACTCTCCATAAGAGTCACATGATCTTTTTGTTTCTTTTTATTTCTTTCTCTTTTCTTTTATTCACTTGGGATCATGGCAAAAATAATCAAGCCCTTGACTCAACACTAATCTTTATTCTATAGCTCACAGACTCGATTACATAGAAGAACTATAAAGCAAAACTCACAACTAGATCATACTAAAACTTTTATTCTACTAGATCGAGATATTACCAAAAGGATCGAACTAAGAAAAATGGTAAAGATAAAAGTGATGGTGATACGATACCGGGGCACTCCCCCAAGCTTGGTAGTTGCCAAGTGGAGTGCCCATACCAGATACTCAATTCTTCTTTGTTGGAGAAGAAGGTGGAGATGTTGATGATGGATAGTCGCACATCGAGCGTAGGAGGTCTTCTAGCTTGCGGATAATGCCCTTGAGTGCGATGATATGCTCCTTCAACAAAATATTTTCACGTGTGAGATACTTATTTTGTATACGAGCCAACTCAATCATCTTGAAAGCTTCGATTTCTGTTGGAGTAAGAAGATTGTGATCCAGTTGAAGGGTGTTCTTTATTGCTGGAACTTGGTCCTCCATGTCCTTTTGATCCCTTCATCCTTGTTGATCTCCATAGGTTCTTCTCTCTTCAGCTCTATCTTCATTAGCCAAGCATCAATTCCCCTCATGGTTGGAGGAGGAGGGAGACGACATAGTGCCTGGCCTTGAGAACCGTGACAGAAAACAGCTCGAAACAAAGACAGGAGATTTTTGCGTGATACGGGAGTCAAAACCCCCGGGAGGTTATATAATGAATTTTTACCGACCAAAATACGTGTCCTGTAAGAAAACGGAGTCCGGAGAGCACACGAGGTGCCCACGAGGTAGGGGGCGCGCCCTCCACCCTCGTGGGGCCCTCGTGTCCTTTCCGGACTGCTGCTTATTTTTCTATTTTTCTAAATATTCCAAAACAGGGAAATATTGCCTTAAAATTGTTTTGAAATCAGTTTACTTACCGTACCACATACCTATACCTTTTTGGAGTCTGAAACGTTCCGAAAAGTGTCCTTTATGTATTCCTCCAGGGTTACGGTTTCAATAACGTTGGTTTCAACATTTATGGGATTACCTGAGATATAGTGTTTGATTCTTTGACCGTTCACCACCTTCGGATTTATGCCTTCGAAGTTGTTGATTTTTATGGCACCGGAACGATAGACCTCCTCGATAACGTAAGGTCCTTCCCATTTGGAGAGAAGTTTTCCTGCAAAAAATCTTAAACGAGAGTTGTATAGCAATACATAATCACCTACATTAAACTCACGCTTTTGTATTCTTTTATCATGCCACATTTTAACTTTTTCTTTAAACAACTTGGCATTTTCATAGGCTTGGGTTCTCCATTCACCAAGTGAGCTAATATCAAATAACCTCTTCTCACCGTCAAGTTTAAAATCATAATTAAGTTCTTTAATAGCCCAATAAGCCTTGTGTTCTAGTTCTAGAGGTAAGTGACATGCTTTTCCATAGACCATTTTATACGGAGACATACCCATAGGATTTTTATATGCAGTTCTATAGGCCCATAATGCATCATCAAGTTTCTTGAACCAATTCTTTCTGGACCTATTAACAGTCTTTTGCAAAATTAATTTGAGTTCTCTATTACTCAATTCTACTTGACCACTAGACTGAGGGTGATAAGGAGATGCAATTCTACGATTAACATCATATTTAGCAAGCATTTTACGGAAAGCACCATGACTAAAATGTGAACCACCATCAGTCATTAGATATCCAGGGATTCCAAACCTTGGAAAAATAACTTTTTTAAGCATTTTAATAGAAGTGTTATGATCAACACTACTAGTTGGAATAGCTTCTACCCACTTAGTAACGTAATCAACAGCAACTAAAATATGTGTATAACCATTAGAGGAAGGAAAAGGTCCCATATAGTCAAAGCCCCAAACATCAAATGGTTCAATAACAAGTGAATAATTCATAGGCATTTCTTGACGTCTACTAATATTACCAATTCTTTGACATTCATCACAAGGTAAGACAAACTTATGGGCATCCTTGAAGAGAGTAGGCCAATAAAAACCAGACTGCAGTACCTTATGTGCAGTCCTATCTCCAGCATGGTGTCCCCCATAATCTTTGGAGTGACACTTGCGTAGGATCTGTTCCTGTTCATGCTCAGGTACACAACGTCTAATAACACCATCTACTCCTTCTTTATAAAGATGTGGGTCATTCGAAAAGTAATGCCTCAAATCATAAAAGAACTTTTTCTTTTGCTGGTATGTGAAACTAGGTGGTATAAACTTAGCAACAATGTAATTAGCATAATCAGCATACCATGGAGTAGTATGAGAAGTATTTATGACATTTAATTGCTCATCAGGAAAGCTATCATCAATAGGTAGTGGGTCATCAAGCACATTTTCTAACCTAGACAAGTTGTCTGCAACGGGGTTCTCATCTCCTTTTCTATCAACAATATGTAAATCAAATTCTTGTAGCAAGAGAACCCATCTAATAAGTCTAGGTTTAGCATCTTTCTTTTCCATAAGATATTTAATAGCAGCATGATCGGTGTGAATAGTTACTTTAGAATCAAAAATATAAGGTCTAAACTTATCACAAGCAAATACAACTGCTAAGAATTCTTTTTCAGTAGTAGCATAATTTCTTGGAGCATTGTCTAGAGTTTTACTAGCATATTGAATAACATTTAGTTTCTTATCAACTCTTTGTCCTAGAACAACTCCTACAGCATAATCACTAGCATCGCACATAATTTCAAAGGGTAAATTCTAATCAGGTGGCTGAACAATAGGTGCAGAGATCAATGCTTTCTTAAGTATTTCAAGTGCTTCTACACAATCATCATCAAAGACAAATGGTATATCTTTTTGTAATAAATTAGTGAGAGGCCGAGAGATTTTTGAGAAGTCCTTGATGAACCTCCTATAAAAACCGGCATGATGAAGGAAACTTCTTATACCTTTGATGTCCTTGGGACATGGCATATTTTCAATAGCATCAACCTTGGCTTTATCAACTTCAATACCTCTTTCAGAAACTTTATGCCCCAAGACAATACCTTCATTAACCATAAAGTGGCACTTTTCCCAATTCAAGACAAGATTAGTTTCTTCACATCTCTGCAAAACTCGATCAAGGTTGCTCAAGCAATCATCAAAAGAAGAACCATAGACGGAAAAGTCGTCCATGAAAACCTCACAAATCTTTTCACAAAAGTCAGAGAATATAGCCATCATGCATCTTTGAAAGGTAGCAGGTGCATTACATAAACCAAAAGGCATACGTCTATAAGCAAAAGTAACAAAAGGGCATGTAAAAGTAGTCTTTGATTGATCTTTGGCTGACACATGTATTTGAGAGAAACCAGAATAACCATCTAGAAAGCAAAAATGTGTATGTTTTGATAATCTTTCTAGCATTTGATCGATAAAAGGTAAGGGGTAATGATCTTTTCTAGTAGCCTTATTTAATTTGCGGAAATCAATCACCATCCTATAACCAGTAATAATTCTTTGAGGAATCAATTTATCTTTATCATTAGGAACAACAGTAATACCTCCCTTCTTAGGGACACAATGGACAGGACTTACCCACTTACTATCAGCAACGGGATAAATTATACCTGCCTCAAGGAGCTTTAGTATCTCCTTTCTTACCACTTCTTCCATTTTAGGAATCAGACGACGTTGATGATCACGAACTGGTTTAGCATCTTCTTCCAAATTAATTTTATGTTGACATACAGTGGGACTAATGCCCTTAAGATCATCAAGAGTATACCCAATAGCAGCACGGTGCTTCTTCAGAGTTTTCAATAATCTCTCTTCCTCATGGTATGAAAGGTTAGCACTAATAATAACAGGATATATCTTTTTCTCATCAAGATAAGTATATTTAAGAGTATCAGGTAACGGTTTAAGCTCAAACATGGGATCACCCTTGGGTGGAGGAGGATCCCCTAGGATTTCAATAGGTAAATTGTTTTTCAGAATAGGTTCCTGCTTAAAGAATACTTCATCTAATTACCTTCTTTCATTCATAAACATATCATTTTCATGGTCTAGCAAATATTGTTCTAAAGGATCACTAGGAGGTACGGCAATAGAAGCAAGACCAATAATTTCATCCTTACTAGATAATTCTTCTTCACGGTGTTGTCTACTAAATTTAGAAAAATTAAATTCATGGGTCATATCATCTAAACCGACAGTAACAACATCCCTTTTGCAATCTATGGTAGCATTAACAGTATTTAAGAAGGGTCTACCAAATATAATGGGACAAAAACTATCTTGTGGGGAACCAAGAACAAGAAAATCAGCAGGATATTTAGTTTTCCCACACAAGACTTCAACATCTCTAACAATTCCCAGTGGTGAAATAGTATCTCTATTAGCAAGTTTAATTGTGACATCAATATCTTCTAACTCAGTGGGTGCAATGTCATGCATAATTTCTTTGTATAAGTCAATAGGTATTGCACTAGCACTAGCACCCATATCACACAAGCCATGATAATAATGATCTCCTATTTTAACAGAAATAACAGGCATGCCTACCACAGGTCTAGGTTTATCTGTATCACGGGGTTTAGCAATTCTAGCAGTTTCATTACAGAAATAAATAACATGTCCATCTATATTATCAGACAAGAGATCTTTAACAATAGCAATATTAGGTTCAACTTTAACTTACTCAGGAGGTGTATATGTTTTAATATTGCTTTTACGAACCACAGTTGAAGCTTTAGCATGATCCTTTATCCTAATAGGGAAAGGTGGTCTCTCAACATAAGAAGTAGTAACAATAGGATCATTATAAGTAATAGTCTTTTCTTCAACTTTAATAGGTGCTGGCACTTTTACTTCTATGGGAGGATGGTATTTAAACCACTTCTCCTTTGGGAGATCAACATAGGCAGCAAAAGATTCACAGAAAGAAGCTACTATCTCAGAGTCAAGTCCATATTTAGTGCTAAATTTACGAAAAATATCGGTATCCATAAAATATTTAACACAATCAAAACTAGGTGTCATACCTGACTCCTTACCATTGTCGAGGTCCCAATCTTCAGAGTTGCGTTTAATTCTTTCCAATAAATCCCATTTGAATTCAATATTCTTCATCATAAAAGAGCCAACACAAGAAGTATCAAGCATGGTGCGATTGTTACCAGAAAGCCGAGCATAAAAATTTTGAATAATCATTTCTCTTGAGAGCTCATGATTGGGGCATGAATATAACATTGATTTAAGACTCCCCAAGCTTGAGCGATGCTTTCTCCTTCGCGAGGCCAAAAATTATATATACGTATATAATTGCGATCACGATGAACAAGATGCATAGGATAAAACTTTTGATGAAATTCCAATTTCAATCGTTTGTAGTTCCAAGACTCCATATCATCACATAGCATATACCATGTTGATGCATATCCCCTCAAAGATAAAGGGAAGACCTTCTTCTTAAGAACATCTCCGGGTACACCTGCAAGCTTAAATAATCCACAAACTTCATCCACATATATTAGATGCTCATCAGGATGTTTTGTTCCATCTCCTAAAAAAGGATTAGCTAGCAGTTTTTCTACCATACCCAAAGGAATTTCAAAGCAAGCATTTTCATTTTCAGTAGGTTCAGTAGGTTGAGGAGCAACTCTTTGCTCTACTGGTCGGGGTGAAGATACCCCGAACAAGCCCCTCAGAGGATTACTTTCCATAGTAACAAGTGACAGTAAATTTCAGCACACTATATAAATTTTTCCTTACCAAATTCCACCTACCAAAGGTGCTTCACTCCTCGGCAACGGCGCCAGAAAAGAGTCTTGATGACCCACAAGTATAGGGGATCTATCGTAGTCCTTTAGATAAGTAAGAGTGTCAAACCCAACGAGGAGCAGAAGGAAATGATAAGCGGTTTCCAGCAAGGTATTCTCTGCAAGTACTGAAATAAGTGGTAACAGATAGTTTTGTGATAGGATAATTTGTAACGAGCAACAAGTAACAAAAGTAAATAAAGTGCAGCAAGGTGGCCCAATCCTTTTGTAGAAAAGGACAAGCCTGGACAAACTCTTATAGGATGTAAAGCGCTCCCGAGGACACATGGGAATATCGTCAAGCTAGTTTTCATCACGCTCATATGATTCGCGTTCGGTACTTTGATAATTTGGTATGTGGGTGGACCGGTGCTTGGGTGCTGCCCTTACTTGGACAACCATCCCACTTATGATTAACCTCTATTGCAAGCATCCGCAAATACAACAAAAGTATTAAGGTAAACCTAACCATAGCATGAAACATATGGATCCAAATCAGCCCCTTACGAAGCAACGCATAAACTAGGGTTTAAGCTTCTGTCACTCTAGCAACCCATTGTCTACTTATTACTTCCCAATGCCTTCCTCTAGGCCCAAACAATGGTGAAGTGTCATGTAGTCGATGTTCACATAACACCACTAGAGGAGAGACAACATACATCTCATCAAAATATCGAACGAATACCAAATTCACATGACTACTAATAGCAAGACTTCTCCCATGTCCTCAGGAACAAAAGTAACTACTCACAAAGCATAAACATGTTCATAATCAGAGGGGTATTAATGTGCATATAGGATCTAAACATATGATCTTCCACCAATTAAACCAACTAGCATCAACTACAAGGAGTAATTAACACTACTAGCAACCTACTAGCACCAATCCCGGACTTGTAGACAAGAATTGGATACAAGAGATGAACTAGGGTTTTGAGATGAGATGGTGCTGATGAAGATGTTGATGGAGATTGCCCTCTCCCGATGAGAGGAGCGTTGGTGATGACGATGGCGATGATTTCCCCCTCCAGGAGGGAAGTTTCCCTGGAAGAACAGTCCCGCCAGAACCCTAGATTCGCTCCGCGAAGGTTCCGCCTCATGGCGGCGGAGTTTCGTCCGAGAAGATGGCTTATGATTTTTTTCCATCGAAAGAGTCCATATAGCGGAAGATGGTCACCAGAGGGACACCAGGGGGCCCATGAGGTAGGGTGGCGCACCTAGGAGGGCAGGGCGCGCCCTCCACCCTCGTGGGCAGGGTGTGGCCCCCCTGGTGAAGTTCTTGCGCTCAATGTTTTTTATATACTTGGAAAACATCATCCGTGAAGTTTCAGGACTTTTGGAGCTGTGCAGAATAGGTCTCTAATATTTGCTCCTTTTCCAGCCAGAATCCCAGCTGCCGACATTCTCCCTCTTTATGTAAACCTTGTAAAATAAGAGAGAATAGGCATAAGTATTGTGACATAATGTGTAATAACAGCCCATAATGCAATAAATATTGATATAAAAGCATGATGCAAAATGGACGTATCAGGCATCAGTATTCATAAAAGATTTAACACAATCAAATTCAACCTTAATACCTGACTCTTTACCTTTGTCGAGTTCCCAATCTTCAGAGTTGTGTTTAATCTTTCTAAAAGATCCCACCGGAATTCAATAGTCTTCTTCATAAAAGAACCAGTACAAGAAGTATAGAGCATGGATTAATTATCACGAGAAAGCCGAGCATAAAGATTCTGAATAATAATTTCTCTCGAGAGCTCATGATTGGGGCATGAATATAACATTGACTTAAGCCTCCCCCAAGCTTGAGTGATACTTTCTCCTTCATGAGGCCAAAAATTATATTATAATTCCAATCACAATGAACTAGATGTATAGGATAATTTTTTGGTCAAATTCCAGTTTCAATCGATTCCAGTTCTAAGATCCGATATCATCGCATAGCCTATACCATGTCAATGATTTACCCTTCAAAGATAAAGGGAAAACCTTCTTCTTATCTTCATCTCTGGATAAACCTGCAAGCTTAAATAATCCACAAATTTCATCCACATACATCAAGTGCATATCAGGATGTTCGGTTCCATCTCCTGCATAAGGATTAGCTAGCAGTTGTTCTATCATACCCGAAGGAATTTCATAACCAATATTTTCAGTAGGTGTAGTAGGTTGAGGGGAACCTAATTGTGGTTCCGGTCAAGGTGAAGATACCCCGAACAAACCCCTCAAAGGATGATTTCTCCATAGTAACAAGTGATGATAAATTTCAGCACGTAGTAATAATTTTTCCTTACCAATTTCCACTTACCAAGAGCGCTTCACCCCCCAGCAACAGCGCCAAAAAAGAGTCTTGATGACCCACAGGTATAGGGTATCAATTGTAGTCCTTTCGATAAGTAAGAGTGTCAAACCCAACAAGGATCGGAAGGAAATGACAAGTGGCTTTCAGCAAGGTAATCTTTGCAAGAATTGAAATTGTTGGTAATGAGTAGTTTGATAGCAAGATAATGTGTAACGAGCAAGTAACAGTAACAGTAAATAAAGTGCAGCAAGGTAGCCCAATCCTTTTGTGGCAAAGGACAGGCCAAAACGATCTCTTATAATAAGCAAAGCGTTCTTGAGGGTACACGGGAATTTCATCTAGTCACTTTTTCATCATGTTGGTTTGATTTGTGTTCGCTACTTTGATAATTTGATATGTGGGTGGACCGGTGCTTAGGTGTTGTTCTTACTTGAACAAACCTCCTACTTATGACTAACCCCCTCACAAGCATCCGCAGCTACGAGAAAAGTATTAAGATAAAATCTAACCATAGCATTAAACTTTTGGATCCAAATCGGTCCCTCACAAAGTAGCGCATAAACTAGGGTTTAAGCTTCTGTCACTCTAGCAGCCCATCATCTAATAAATACTCCATAATGCATTCCCTTAGGCCCAAATATGATGAAGTGCCATGTAGTCGATGTTCACATGACACCACTAAGGGAATCACAACATACATACTATCAAAATATCAAACACATATCAAGTTCACATGATTACTTGCAACATGACTTCTCCCATGACCTCAAGAACAAAAGCAACTACTCATAAATAATAATCATGCTCAAGATCAGAGGGGTATTAAATGGCATGATGGATCTGGACATATAATGTTCCACCAAATAAATCATATAGTAATCAACTACAAGATGCAATCAACACTACTAGTCACCCACAAGTACCAATCCGAGGTTCCGGTACAAAGATTGAACACAAGAGATGAACTAGGGTTTGAGAGGAGATGGTGTTGTTGAATATGTTGATGGATATTTCCCTCCCAAAGATGAGAGGGTTGTTGGTGATGACGATGATAGTGATTTCCCCCTCCAGGAGGGAAGTTCCCCCGGCTGAATTGCTCCACCAGAGGGCAAAAGTGCTCCTGCCCAAGTTTTGCCTCGAGACAGCGGCGCTCCATCCCGACAGTCCTCTCTCTATTTTTTTCTAGGTCAAAATGACCTATATACCAGAAGATGGGCATCGAAGGTGGGCCAAGGAGGGCACAACCCACCAGGCGCGCCCTGGTGTCTTATGCTCACCAGGGGGCCCCTTGGTAGTTATTTGCTCCAGTATTTTTTTATATATTCCAAAACAATCCTCCTTAAATTTTCAGCACGTTTGGAGATGTGCAGAATAGGTAACTTCGACGTAGCTTTTTCAGGTCCATAATTCTAGCTGCCGGCTGTCTCCCTCTTTGTGTAAACCTTGCATATTATGAGAGAAAAAGGCATTAGAATTACTCTATAAAACATTATTATGCATAAGAGCATTATAAATAACAGTAGGAAAACATGATGGAAAGTGGACGTATCACATGTCCCTAGTGAGCCTCTACTAGACTAGCTCGTTGATCAAAGATGGTTAAGGTTTCCTGACCATGGACATGTGTTGTCACTTGATAACGAGATCACATCATTAGGAGAATGATGTGATGAACAAGACCCATCTGTTAGCTTAGCATATGATCATTCAGTTTATTGCTACTACTTTCTTAAATGTCAAATACATATTCCTTCGACCATGAGATCATGGAACTCCCAAATACCGGAGGAATACCTTGTGTGCCATCAAACGTCACAACGTAATTGGTTGATCATAAAGATGCTCTACAGGTATCTCCAAAGGTGTCTGTTGAGTTGGCATGGATCGAGATTGGGATTTGTCACTCCGTGTATCGGAGAGGTATCTCTGGGCCATCTCGGTAATACACATCACAACAAGCTTACAAGCAAAGTGACCAAGGAGTTAGTTATGAGATGATGTATTAGGAACGAGTAAAGAGACTTGCCAGTAACGAGATTGAAATAGGTATGAAGATACCGACGATCGAATCTCAGACAAGTAACATATCGACAAAAAAAGGAATTACGTATGTTGTCATAAAGGTTTGACCGATAAAGATTTTCATAGAATATGTAGGAACCAATATGGACATCCAGGTCCCGCTATTGGTTATTGACCGGAGAGGCGTCTCGGTCATGTCTACATCATTCTTGAACTCGTAGGGTTCGCACGCTTAACGTTAGTTAACGATATAGTATTATATGAGTTATGTGAGTTGATGACCGAATATTTTTCAGAGTCCTGGATGAGATCACCGACATGACGAGGAGCTCTGGAATGGTCCGGAGGTAAAGATTTATATATAGGACGATGCTATTTGGTCACTGGAAAGGTTTCGGAATGTATCGGGTAGTCATCAAATCACCGGAAGGGGTTCCGGGAAGCACCGGGAGGTTATTGGGCCATATGGACCAAAAGAGGGGAGCACACGAGCCCACAAGGGGCTGGCGAGCCCCACATCTAGGTCGCCGGCCCTAGGGAAGGAAAGGGGGAGGGCTAGCCCCTCCTTCCTCCCCCTCCTCATGAGAGGAAGGAAAGGGGGGGCACCCCCTCCTACCCTACCCCCCGCGCGCCCAAGAAGGAATTGCAGCTAGGGCAAGTGCCAAGGGTGGCCTCCGGCCCCCTTGGGGTTGCCCTAGGCTACCTCCCCTCCTCCCCCACCTATATCGATGTGTGGAGGGAGAGGGGCAACATACACCATGATTCCCTTGCCGTGTGCGGCGCCCCTCTCCCTCTAGTTCATCCTCGGTCATATTTTCGTAGTGCTCGACGAAGCCCTGCGGAGATAGTTGCATCACCACCGTTACCATGCCGTTGTGCTGCCGAAACTCATCTACTACTTCGCTCGTCTTGCCGGATCAAGAAGGCGAGGACATCATCGAGCTGAATGTGTGTTGAACGCGGAGGTGTCATATATTCGGTACTTGATTGGGTGGATCGTGAAGGTGTACGACTACATCAACTATGTTGATAAATGCTTCCGCTCAACGGTCTACGAGGGTACATAGACACACTCTCCCATATCGTAGCTATGCATCTCCATGGATAGATCTTGCATGTGCGTAGAAATTTTTTGTTTTCCATGCAATGTTCCGTAACAGTTTCTCTAACATACCTCAAGGAATTTCATAACAAATATTTTTCGATAGGTTTAGTAGGTTGAGGGGCAACTCTTATTGCCTCCAGTCGAGGTGAAGATACCCCGAACAATCCCCTCAAAGGATTATTTTCCGTAGCAACAGGTGACAATAAATTTCAACACATAATAAAAATGTTTCCTTACCAAATTCCACTTATCGAAGGCGTTTCACTCCCCGGCAACGACGGCAGAAAATAGTCTTGACGACCCACAAGTATAGGTGATAGAGGCGAAGGTGTCCCGATGTTTCGATGAGATAGATATCGTTTTATGTGGGAGTCAACTTTGACGATCCGACTACGAACGTGCGAAGACGTCGCGCCTTAGCAATCGCTAAACCAACTTCCGACGGTTATTGACCACGCCGGAGCACGATCAACCTGACCACGAGGGTCTATTTCCTATGAGAAAACGAAGAAAAAGCAGGAAACTCAGATTGCAATCTGGATATTGCGAATAAAAGAGGAAAGCTTTATTAATGAAGGTGGGGTTCTGTGACGTCTTGGTCTGGTCGTTGAACACAAACGAAGTACGTGAAGTTGTAGCTATGGCGGACTTTTAATCTAAACAAAACTCAAAGTCTAAACGGTGCCCTAAGGGCTGTATATATGGAGGAAGAGGGGAGCAATTTCGTGGCCCTTGGTGGAGGGGTCCGAAACCAACCCTATCTCTTGTTTTCCCACACATACAGACTCTAAAAACAGCCTATACTTATGTATGTCGAAATTACATGGGCCTGGCCCAATAATAAGGTGACACAACACCTAGAATAGCCTCTGGACAAAATTTATGAAGTGGCATCTTCTATATTTCGTCCAAGGCTTCATGCACTCATTATGGTGGCTTCAAAGTCCTGAAATCATCACTTGTAACTTCGTTCTTGTTCCCCTTGCGCATGCCATCCTCTCCATGCTTGCTCTTGCTCCAGTGTCAATCCCTCTTATCCATGCCAGGCCCTTCATTTGCAAGAAAAACAAATGTATCCAATTTAGTTAGCATCATATTCTCATGAACATTAGAATCATTACCAAGAAACAAAAGTACCTGATAATTTAATTGGCGTGCGCGAGCTCTAGTAATTGGTCCAGTATATGTAGCAGCAGGGGCTCTGGGTTTAACAATGGTATTGATGTCCTCGTCATCATCCCTTCTTGAAATGAAGTCGTCCTCGACGAAAGCTCATCTTCCTCACCCAAATAAGGCTTCAAATCTGCAATGTTAAAGGTGGGACTAACCCCAAAATCCGTAGGCAACTCAAGTTTTTATGCATTATCATTTATTTTCTCTAACACCTTAAAAGGACCATCAACATGTGGCATTAGCTTTGATTTGCGCAAATTTGGAAACCTATCCTTACACAAATGTAACCATCCAAGATCTCCAAGTGCAAAGACAAAATCCGCAGGCAACTCAAGTTTTTATGCATTATCATTTATTTTCTCTAACACCTTAAAAGGACCATCAACATGTGGCATTAGCTTTGATTTGCGCAAATTTGGAAACCTATCCTTACACAAATGTAACCATCCAAGATCTCCAAGTGCAAAGACAAAATCCGCAGGCAACTCAAGTTTTTATGCATTATCATTTATTTTCTCTAACACCTTAAAAGGACCATCAACATGTGGCATTAGCTTTGATTTGCGCAAATTTGGAAACCTATCCTTACACAAATGTAACCAAACAAGATCTCCAAGTGCAAAGACAACATGTTTTCTACCCTTATCTCCAGCAAGTTTATATTTAGGATTGGTACGCTCAATATTTTCCTTAGTTAACTCATGCATTTTTAAGATCAATTCAACACGTTGTTTAGCATCAAAATTAACCTTCTCCGAAGATGGAAGAGGCAACAAATCAATAGGTGCACGAGGTAGAAAACCATACATAATTTCAAAAGGGCACATCTTAGTAGTAGAATGCGATAAACGATTATAAGCAAATTCAATATGAGGCAAGCATTCTTCCCACATTTTCTTATTATTCTTCAAAACAACACTAAGCATAGTAGACAATGTTCTATTGACTACTTCAGTTTAACCATCAGTTTCGGGGTGACAAGTAGTACTAAAAAGCAGTTTAGTCCCCAACTTAGCCCATAAACATCTCCAAAAGTGGCTAAGAAATTTAGTATCACGATCTGAAACAATAGTATTTGGCACACCATGCAAGCAAATAATTTCATGAAAGAACAAATCAGCAACATTAACAGAATCATCGCTTTTTATGACATGGTATAAAGTGTGCCATTTTCGAGAATCTATCCACGACAACAAATATGTCATCCCTCCCCTTCTTTGTTCGAGGTAAACCTAAAACAAAGTCCATAGGTATATCCTCCCAAGGAACACTAGGCACAAGCAAAGGCATATATAAACCATGAGGATTGAGTCATGACTTAGCTTTTTGACATGTAGTGTAGCGAGCAACAAAACGCTCAACATCCCGTCTCATTTTTGACCAAAAGAAATGTGTAGCAAGTACATCCTCCGTCTTCTTCATGCCAAAGTGTCCCATTAATCCTCCTCCATGTGCCTCCCACAACAACAAAATACGAACGGAGCTAGATGGAATGCATAGCATGTTAGCACGAAACACAAATCCATCATTAACAATGAACTTGTTCCACATTCTTCCTTCTTTACAATTCTACATTACATCTTTAAAATCAGCATCATGCACATATCGATCTTTGATGGTCTCCTAACCAAATATTTTGGAATCAAGTTGTGATATAGTATAGCGACGAGATAATGCATCAATAATAACATTTTCTTTACCCTTCTTGTGTTTAATGACATAAGGGAAAGTCTCAATGAATTCAAGCCATTTAGCGTGTCTACGATTCAGTTTAGCTTGCCATTCAATATGTTTCAACGATTCATGATCAGAATGTATAACAAATTCTTTGGGCCATAAATAATGTTGCCATGTTTCTAAAGTCCGAACAAGAGCATATAATTCTTTATCATAAGTAGAATAGTTCAGACTAGGCCCACTCAATTTTTTGGAAAAATATGCAATAGGTTTGCCATCTTGTAATAACACACCTCCTAATCCAATTCCACTAGCATCACATTCAAGCTCAAAAGTCTTATTAAAATTAGGAAGTTAGAGTAAAGGATCATGTGTAAACTTATATTTCAATACCGTGAAGGCTTCTTCCTGTGCGGTACCCCAAACAAAAGGCACATCCTTCTTTGTAAGCTCATTGTGAGGTGCAGCAATGGTGCTGAAATCTCTCACAAAACACCTATAGAAACCAGCGAGGCCAAGGAAACTCCTCACTTGTGTGACCGTTTTGGGCTGCGGCCAACTCTCAATAGCTTCAATCTTGGCTTTATCAACTTCAATTCCCTGTGGAGTAACAACATAGCCAAGAAAAGATACTCGGTCGGTGCAAAAGGTGCACTTCCCAAGGTTACCAAACAAACGTGCATCACGTAGAGCAATAAAAACAACACGTAAATGCTCCAAATGTTCTTCCAAAGATTTTCTATAAATTAGTATATCATCAAAATAGACTACCACAAATCGTCCAATCAAAGCACGTAAAACTTCATTAATTAATCTCATGAAAGTACTAGGTGCATTAGTTAACCCAAAAGGCATGACTAACCACTCATATAAAGCAAACTTAGTTTTAAATGTCATTTTCCATTCATCTCCCACTTTCATACGAATTTGATGGTATCCACTACGCAAATCAACTTTGGAGAATATTGTAGAGCCACTCAATTCATCAAGCATATCATCTAGCCTAGGAATAGGATGACGATAACAAATAGTAATACTACCTCCGTCTAGGTGAATAAGTCACTCGCGTGGTTCTAGGTCATCGATTTGAGAAATTAAATATGTGTTATATGTCATGAAAAGTATATCACTAGATTTTTACAATGATGTAGTTTCTAAATACATATTTTTTGTCACATATAATACATATTTAGATAGTTAAATCGTCAACCTAGAACTACGCGAATGACTTATTCACCGAGACGGAGGTAGTATTATTAATACCTCTACAATCAACACACATACGCGATGTACCATTTTCTTGGCGCTAGAATAATAGGAACTACACAAGGACTAAGGGATTCGAGTATATAACCTTTGTCAAGCAGCTCCTGGACTTGACGCATAATCTCCTTCGTCTCCTCTGGATTATTACGGTATCGTGCATGGTTGGGTAGCGAACCACCAGGAATTAAGTCAATCTGATGCTCAATCCCTCGAATAGGTGGTAATCCCGGTGGCACATCTTGTGGAAAGACGTCAGCGAACTCCTGCAAAATGTTAGTAACAGTGGTGATAACGCACAAGTATAGGGGATCGCAATAGTTTTCGAGGGTAGAGTTTTCAACCCAAATTTATTGATTCGACACAAGGGGAGCCAAAGAATATTCTCAAGTATTAGCAGCTGAGTTGTCAATTCAACCACACCTGGAAACTTGATATCTGCAACAAGGTATTTAGTAGCAAAGTAATATGATAGTAGTGGTAACGGTGGTAAAAGGTAATGGTAGCAAAACTAATATTTTTGGTATTTTGTAGTGATGATAACAATAGCAACGGAAAAGTAAATAAGCGAAGAACAATATATGGAAAGCTCGTAGGCAATGGATTGGTGATAGAGAATTATGCCAGATGCGGTTCATCATGTAACCGTCATAACATAGGGTGACACAGAACTAGCTCCAGTTCATCAATGTAATGTAGGCATGTATTCCGAATACAGTCATACGTGCTTATGGAAAAGAACTTGCATGACATCTTTTGTCCAACTCTCCCGTGGCAGCGGGGTCCTATTGGAAACTAAGAGATATTAAGGACTCCTTTTAATAGAGTACCGTACCAAAGCATTAACACATAGTGAATACATGAACTCCTCAAACTATGGTCATCACTGGGAGTGGTCCCGATTATTGTCACTTCGGGGTTGCCGGATCATAACACATAGTAGGTGACTATAGACTTTCAAGATAGGATCAAGAACTCTCATATATTGATGAAAACATAATAGGTTCAGATCTGAAATCATGGCACTCAGGCCCTAGTGACAAGCATTAAGCATAGCAAAGTCATAGCAACATCAATCTCAGAACATAGTGGATACTAGGGATCAAACCGTAACAAAACTAACTCGATCACATGATAAATCTCATCCAACCCATCACCGTCCAGCCAGCCTACGATGGAATTCTCTTGCACGGTGGTGAGCATCATGAAATTGGTGATGGAGGATGGTTGATGATGACGATGGCGACAGATTCCCCTCTCTGAAGCCCCGAACGGACTCTGGATCAACCCTCCCGAGAGAGTTTAGGGCCTGGCGGCGGCTCTGTATATCGTAAAACATGATGAATCCTTCTCTCTGGTTTTTTTCTCCCGGAAAGTGAATATATGGAGTCAAGGTCGAGGTCGGTGGAGCGTCAGGGGGCCCATGAGGCAGGGGGGCGCGCCTAGGGGGTAGGGCACGTCCCCGCCCTCATGGACAGGTGGAGGCCCCCCTGACGTGGATCTTCCTTCCAGTATTTTTTGTATATTCCAAAATAATTCTCTGTTGATTTTTAGGTCATTCTGAGAACTTTTATTTCTGCACAAAAATAACACCATGGCAATTCTGCTGAAAAAGCGTCAGTCCGGGTTAGTTCCATTCAAATCATGCAAGTTGGAGTCCAAAACAAGAACATAAGTGTTTGGAAAAGTAGATACGACGGAGACGTATCAACTCCCCCAAGCTTAAACCTTTGCTTGTACTCAAGCAATTCAGTTGATAAACTGAAAGTGATAAAGAAAAACTTTTACAAACTCTATTTGCTCTTGTTGTTGTAAATATGTGAAGCCAACATTTAGGATTTTAGGAAAGATTATGAACTAACCATATTCACAATAACATTTAAGTCTCATGTTTACTCATATCAATGACATAATCAACTAGCGAGCAATAATAATAAATCTCGGATGACAACACTTACTCAAAACAATCATGATATGATATAACAAGATGGTATCTCGCTAGCCCTTTCTGAGACCGCAAAACATAAATGCAGAGCACCTTTAAAGATCAAGGACTGACTAGACATTGTAATTCATGGTAAAAGAGATCCAGTCAAGTCATACTCAATGTAAACTAACACTAATGAATGCAAATGACAGCGGTGCTCTCCAGCTGGTGCTTCTTAATAAGAGGATGATGACTCAACATAAAAGTAAATGGATAGGCCCTTCGCAGAGGGAAGTAGGGATTTGTAGAGGTGCCAGAGCTTGGTTTTGAAATAGATATGAATAATATTTTGAGCAGTATACTTTCATTGTCAACAAAACAACCAAGAGATGGCGATATCTTCCATGCCACACACATTATAGGCGGTTCCCAAACAGAATGGTAAAGTTTATACCCCCCCCTCCACCAACAAGCATCAATCCATGGCTTGCTCGAAACAACGAGTGCCTCCAACTAACAACAGTCCCGGGGGAGTTTTGTTTGCAATTATTTTGATTTGATTTGCATAAAGCATGGGACTGGGCATCCCGGTGACCAGCCATTTTCTCGTGAGTGAGGAGCAGAGTCCACTCCTCTTGAGAATAACCCGCCTAACACGGAAGATAAGGACAGCCTTGGTTGATACATGAGCTATTCGAGCATACAAAACAGAATGTTTATTTGAAGGTTTAGAGTTTGGCACATACAAATTTACTTGGAACTGCAGGTAGATACCGTATATAGGTAGGTATGGTGGACTCAACTTTGGGGTTTGTGGAATTGGATGCACAAGCAGTATTCCCGCTTAGTACAGGTGAAGGCTAGCAAAAGACTCGGAAGCGACCAGCTAGAGAGGGACAACAGTCATGGACACGCATTAAAATTAATCAACACCGAATGCAAGCATGAGTAGGATATAATGCACCATGAACATAAATATCTTAGAGGCTATGTTGATTTTATTTCAACTACATGCGTGAACATGTGCCAAGTCAAGCCACTCGAATAGTTCAAAAGAGGATACCACCCTATCATACCACATCACAACCATTTTAATAGCATGTTGGCACGCAAGGTAAACCATTATAAGCTCCTAGCTAATTAAGCATGGCATAAGCAACTATAATCTCTAATTGTCATTGCAAACATGTTTATTCATAATAGATTGAATCAGGAACGATGAACTCATCATATTTACAAAAACAAGGGAGGTCGAGTTCATACGAGCTTTTCTCATCTCAATAAGATCATCATATAATCATCATTATTGCCTTTCACTTGCACGACCAAATAGTGTGGATAATAATAATAGTGCACGTGCATTGGACTAAACTAGAATCTGCAAGCATTCAATTCAAGAGAGAAGACAAGGTAATATGGGCTCTTTGTTAGATCAACAATAATGCATATGAGAGACACTCGATCATTTTAATCATGGTCTTCTCCTCTTGACTCCCAAAGAACAAGAAAAGAAATAAAACTATTTACACGGAAAAGCTGCCAACAAGCAAAAGAAGAACAAAAAAATCTTTTGGGGTTTTCTTTTAAATTACTACTACAGGCATGGAAAGTAAACTAGCTGAGAGCTACAACTATTTTTTTGTTTTTCTTAAGGTTTATTAAACACACAAGAAGAAAGCATAACAAAGAAAAGGAAAATAAACTAGCATGGATATTACAATGAAAAAGTATGAGCACCGACAACTAGCAATGAGTGTGTGAACATGAATGTAATGTCGGTGAGAAATACGTACTCCCCCAAGCTTAGGGTTTTGGCCTAAGTTGGTCTATGGCCACGGCTAGCCTGGCGGATATCCAAAGTTGTAGCTGGGGTCGTACTGAGATGCAGCGGCAATTGCCTAATGAGCTGCATCTTGGAGGCGAGTTGTCTCCGCCCTCCTCTCGTACTCGGTCGCCTCCTCCCTGGTTATAATATATCTCCCTTTTGCCTGAGAGTCAAAGAAAGCAGGAGCAGGGAGAGCGACATGATAGGTGCGTCGTCTGTCAAAGATTAGTCGGTACTGGAGGAACTGATCATTCCTCTCAACAAACTGATGACGAACCATGGCCTCATAATCTAAATAAACAGGAGGCAACTCAATATCATACCCACGTATGGGTATATCAAGAAAATTAGCTAGACGGGTTGCATAAATTCCACCAAAGAAATCTCCATGAATACAATTATTATGCAACCTACGTGCAACGATAGCCCCCAAGTTGTATTGTTTATCTCCTAAAACAGTGCTTCTGAGAACGCTAAGATCAGGCACACACATGTGACACGCTTCATCTTTACCATTAATGCATCTACCTATGAAGAGAGCAAAATAATTTATAGCAAGAAAATGAATGCTCCCTATGGTAGCTTGTGTTATATCTCTAGATTCCCCCACAGTTATACTAGCAAGGAAATCTCTAAACTCAGATTTGCGAGGCTCACTAGTGTTGCCCCATTGTGAAAGTTTACAAGCAGTATTAAAATCCTCTAAGTCCATAGTATAAGAATTTTCATAAAGATCAAATAGGACAGCTTGAGAATTGCGTGATGATGAAAATTCAAACCTCCTCACAAAGGAATCAATGAGGTAGTGGTATTGGCAGCACTTATCTGCCTCGAAGCTCTCAAGATCGGCATTACGCACATACGCGTTAAATTCTTCCTTGATTCCTGCTCAATCCATAAAGTCCTCTGACGGCCATTCACAAGCCCGCACTTGAGCTTCCCTCGGTGGTTCATCATCGGCATCGCGTATCGCGAGCCTGGGTCCTTGCTTCCTTGAAGGACCACCTTGGTACATTTTCCTAAACATATTTCTTCCTCTGAAAAATTTCTGAAATTTTAGTAACTTCCAATAAAAATGAACCAAACTCAACAAAATTGATAGCAACTACTCCCACAAGTGCCTAGAGACAATATCACGCATCAAAACTACTTTTGACCACATAAATTTGGCATGCAAGCTCAAGAACAGGGTCACCTAAGCAGCAAAAAAATGCAATGAATAAAGCACTAGAATAAAAACTAATTGGACCATTGGAGGAGTCACATACCAAGGAACAATCCCCCAAAGCAGTTTTTGAATGGAGCTTTGAGCAAGGAGATCGAAAATGGTAGCAAAATGAGCTTGGACTCGGGTTTGAGCTGGTTAGTGATGTTTGTGGGAGGAAGGAGTGTGTGGTAGCTGCAATAAGTGGAGGGGAGCCATCATGGGCCCACAAGGCAGGGGGCGCGCCCACGGGGGTAGGGCACGCCCTCCACTCTTGTGGCCAGGTGCTTGCTCCCCCTGCTGTGTTCTCAGTGTCAGATATTCTCAAATATTTTAGAAAAAATCATATTTAAATTTCAGGGCATTTGGAGAACTTTTATTTTCGGGGTATTTTTTTATTGCATTGATAATTCAGAAAACAGACAGAAAAATACTATTTTTGCTTTATTTCAACTAAATAACAGAAAGTAAAAAGAGGGTATAGAGAGTTGTGTTTTCTAAATTCATCCATCTCATGCTCATCAAAAGGAATCCACTAACAAGGTTGATCAGGTCTTGTTAACAAACTCATTCCGAATAACATGGAACCAGAGAATTTTTGAATAACACTAGGTTACCTCAACGGGGATATGAACATCCCCAACAATAAGAATATCATATTTCTTCTTGACAGTAGGAAGAGGAAATTCAAAACCTCCAAAAATAATCGATGGAATTTTTCCAGTAGAGTTTATACTATGAACTTGAGGTTGTTTCCTCGGAAAGTGTATCGTATGCTCATTGCCATTAACATGAAAAGTGACATTGCCTTTGGTGCAATCAATAACAGCCCTTGCAGTATTCAAAAAGGGTCTTCCAAGAATAATAGACATACTATCGTCCTCGGGAATATCAAGAATAACAAAGTCCATTAAAATAGTAACGTTTGCAACCACAACAGGCACATCCTCACAAATACCGACAGGTATAGCAGTTGATTTATCAGCCATTTGCAAAGATATTTCAGTAGGTGTCAACTTATTGAAATCAAGTCTACGATATAAAGAGAGAGGCATAACACTAACACCGGCTCCAAGATCACATAAAGCAGTTTTAACATAGTTTCTTTTAATGGAGCATGGTATAGTTGATACTCCGGGATCTCCAAGTTTCTTTGGTATTCCACCCTTAAAAGTATAATTAGCAAGCATGATGGAAATTTCAGCTTCCGGTATCTTTCTTTTATTAGTAACAATATCTTTCATGTACTTAGCATAAGGATTCATTTTAAGCATATCAGTCAAACGCATACGCAAAAAGATAGGTCTAATCATTTCAGCAAAGCACTCAAAATCCTTTTTCTTGGATGGTTTAGGAGGAAAAGGCATGGGTTTCTGAACCCATGGTTCTCTTTCCTTACCGTGCTTCCTAGCAACAAAGTCTCTCTTATCATAAAACGTTGATTTTTTGATTGTGGGTTATCAAGATCAACAGCAGGTTCAATCTCTACTCCATTGTCATTACTAGGTTGAGCATCAACATGAACATCATTATTAACATTATCACTAGGTTCATGTTCATTACCAGATTGTGTTTCAGCATCAGAAATAGAGATATCATTAGGATACTCAGGTGTGTCAATAACAGGTTCACTAGAAGCATGCAAAGTCCTATCATTTTTCTTTTTCTTCCTCTTAGAAGTTCTAGGTGCATCAATGTTATTTCTCTGAGAATCTTGCTCAATTCTATTAGGATGGCCCTCAAGATACAAGGGTTCCTGAGTCATTTTATCACCTCTAGTCATAACTCTAACAGCATTATCATTTTTCTAACTATTTAATTCATTGAGCAAATCATTCTGAGCTTTAAGTACTTGTTCTAATTGAGTGGTAACCATAGAAGCATGTTTACTAATAAGTTTAAGTTCACCTTTAATATTAGCCATATAATCACCCAAGTGTTCAAGCATATCAGCATTGCGTTTTAATTCTCTACCAAAATAAGCATTGAAGTTTTCTTGTTTAACCATAAAGTCACCAAACTCATCCAAGCATGGGCTAACAAACTTAGTAAATGGGATTTCAACTTTATCATATCTATAGAGAGAATTTACGTTTACTACCTATGTCGGGTTATCAAGACCATGTATTTCTTCAACATGCGGTAAATTAAGACCATGTATTTCTTCAATAGGAGGTAAATTCTTAACATCTTCAGCTTTAATACCTTTTTCTTTCATAGATTTCTTTGCCTCTTGCATATCTTCAGGACTGAGAAATAGAATATCCCTTTTCTTCGGAGTTGGCTTAGGAGTTGGTTCAGGAATTGGATCAGGGATTGGATCAGGAAGTGTCCAATTATTTTCATTAGTCAACAAATTATTCAATATAATTTCAGCTTCATCTGGTGTTCTTTCCCTGAAAACACAACCAGCACAACTATCCAGGTGGTCTCTGGAAGCATCAGTTAGTCCATTATAAATCAAGTATTTCATTTTTCTTAAGAGGATGATCAGGCAAAGCATTATGTAATTGGAGAAGTCTCCCCCAAGCTTGTGGGAGACTCTCTTTTTCAATTTGCAAAAAATTATATATTTCCCTTAAAGCAGCTTGTTTCTTATGAGCGGGGAAATATTTAGCAGAGAAGTAATAAATCATATCCTAGGGACTACGCACACAACCAGGATCAAGAGAATTAAACCATATCTTAGCATCACCCTTTAATGAGAATGGAAATAGTTTAAGGATATAATAGTAGCGAGTTTTCTCATCATTAGTGAACAGGGTGGCTATATCATTTAATTTAGTAAGATGTGCTACAACAGTTTCAGATTCATAGCCATAGAAAGGATCAGATTCAACTAAAGTAATTATCTTAGGATCAACAGAGAAATCATAATCCTTATCAGTAACAAAGATAGGTGAAGTAGCATAAGCAGGATCATATTTCATTCTAGCATTCAGAGTTTTTTGTTTCAGCTTAGCTAATAATTTCTTAAGATCACTCCTATCATTGCAAGCAAGAAAATATCTAGCAGTTTCTTCATCCATAACATAGCCCTCACTCACAACAGGCAATTCATATCTAGGGGGAGAATCTTCATCATCACTTTCATCAATATTATCAGTTTCAATAATTCCATTCTATCTAGCCCTAGCAAGTTGTTCATCAAGAAATTCACCAAGTGGCACAGTAGTATCAAGCATAGAAGTAGTTTTATCATAAGTATCATGCATAGCAGAAGTGGCATCATCAATAACATGTGGCATATCAGAATTAATAGCAGAAGCAGGTTTAGGTGTCGCAAGCTTACTCAAAACAGAAGGTGAATCAAGTGTAGAGCAAGATGGCAGTTCCATACCTCCCCTCGTAGTTGATGGATAAATTTTTGTTCTTGGATCTTTCAAGTTCTTCATAATGATAAGCAGATATAAATCCCAAGTGACACAAAGAATAGAGCTATGCTCCCCAGCAACGGTGCCAGAAAATAGTCTTGATAACCCACAAGTATAGGGGATCGCAACAGATTTCGAGGATAGAGTATTCAACCCAAATTTATTGATTCAACACAAGGGAAGCCAAAGAATATTCTCAAGTATTAGCAGATGAGTTGTCAATTCAACCACACCTGGAAACTTAATATCTGCAGCAAGGTATTTAGTAGCAAAGTAATATGATAGTAGTGGTAACGGTGGTAAAAGGTAATGGTAGCAAAAGTAATATTTTTGGTATTTTGTAGTGATGATAACAATAGCAACGGAAAAGTAAATAAGCAAAGAACAATATATGGAATGCTCATAGGCAATGGATCGGTGATAGAGAATTATGCCGGATGCAGTTCATCATGTAATAGTCATAACCTAGGGTAACACAGAACTAGCTCCAGTTCATCAATGTAATGTAGGCATGTATTCCGAATATAGTCATACGTGCTTATAGAAAAGAACTTGCATGACATCTTTTGTCCTACCCTCCCGTGGCAGCGGAGTCCTATTGGAAACTAAGGGATATTAAGGCCTCCTTTTAATAGAGTACTGTACCAAAGTATTAACACATAGTGATTACATGAACTCCTCAAACTACGATCATCACCGGGAGTGGTCCTGATTATTGTCACTTCGGGGTTGCCGGATCATAACACATAGTAGGTGACTATAGACTTGCAAGATAGGATCAAGAACTCTCATATATTGATGAAAACATAATAGGTTCAGATCTGAAATCATGGCACTCAGGCCCTAGTGACAAGCATTAAGCATAGCAAAGTCATAGCAACATCAATCTCAGAACATAGTGGATACTAGGGATCAAACCGTAACAAAACTAACTCGATTACATGAGAAATCTCATCCAACCCATCACCGTCCAGCTAGCCTACGATGGAATTACTCTTTCACGGCAGTGAGCATCATGAAATTGGTGATGGAGGATGGTTGATGATGACGATGGAGACGGATTCCCCTCTCCGGAGCCCCGAACAGACTCCAGATCAGCCCTGCCGAGAGAGTTTAGGGCTTGGCGGCGGCTCCGTATCGTAAAACGCGATGAATCCTTCTCTTTGGTTTTTCTCCCTGAAAGTGAATATATGGAGTCAAGGTTGAGGTCGGTGGAGCGTCAGGGGGCCCATGAGGCAGGGGGCGCCCAGGGGGTAGGGCGCGCCCCCACCCTCGTGGAGAGGTGGAGGCCCCCCTGACATGGATCTTCCTTCCAGTATTTTTTATATATTCCAAAATAATTCTCCGTTGATTTTCATGTCATTCCGAGAACTTTTATTTCTGCACAAAAATAACACCATGGCAATTCTGCTGAAAACAGCGCCAGTCCGGGTTAGTTCCATTCAAATCATGCAAGTTAGAGTCCAAAACAAGGGCAAAAGTGTTTGGAAAAGTAGATACGACGGAGACGTATCAAGTGGGAGGCAAAGAGGAAGGCACGTCCTCGAATGAAAATAATACCTCTTTGCACACAAAAGCATAGCAAACAGATTTGCTGAAATCTAGATCATCGATATCAGATTTGGTGGCAAGTAAACATGCACTTTTCAATTTAATTTCAGAAGCAACACTAGATGGTTTGTTATTAGGCTTCATTTGTTGCTCAAATTCTTTTGCCACAATCTAATTTTCACTCTTATTTTTCTCTTGTTTTGCTTTATTAGCTCTATTAATATCATCTTTCAAAATGGAATCAGGAGACATATGAAGCAAAGTAATATGTTTATCCTTATGAACAAGAGTATACTGATTGTTTCTACCATGGTGTACAGAATTTTTATCAAATTGCCATGGTCTACCAAGTAATAACGAACATGCTTGCATGGGTACCACATCACAATCAACATAATCAACATATGTAGAGATACTAAAATGCACATGAATAGTACGTGTTACCTTAACCTTGCCGCTGTTGTTGAACCATTGGATGTAGTAAGGATGTGGATATGGTCTTGTGGTGAGAGATAGCTTCTCCACCATCTCCATGCTAGCCAAGTTGTTGTAGCTCCCTCCATCTATGATGACGCGAACAGAACGTTCCTTCACAACTCCATTTGTATGGAACAAATTATGCCTCTGATTTTGCTCAGCTTGTGTGACCTGCACACTCAAAACACGTTGAGCAACTAAACATTCATACCTGTCAGCGTCTTCAGGAGCCATGTATTGCGTCTCATGATCAGAATCATCTCCACCATGTTCTTCACGTGTAATAAGAGCCAAAGTCTCCTCATCATAGTCACTAGCGGACTCATACCCACCATCCTCAGTAGCAATCATCACATGCTCATATTTGCATTCTCTTGCATAATGACCTCTTCCCTTACAACAATGACAAATAATATCACGTGTGTGCCCTGTTGATGCCATCGAAGAAGAAGAGCTCTATGCAGGCCCGGCAGGTGTGCTCTTGGCGGATAGTGGTGGTTGTGCCTGCTTTCTTGTATCACGGCTGGAGGTGGCACCTGACGGAGGTGCTGGTGCAGTGGAAGTAGAGGATGCACGTGGTGTCCATGATGAAGGTCGACCTATAGAAAAGTTAGTTCGCGCAATGCTTGTCGATCTTGCACTTCATGTTCAGCTTTACAAGCAAGATGGAATAAATGAGTGATATTATTATACTCCTTATACTCTAGAATGGTCCGAATCTCTCTATTTAATCCACCCATAAAACGTGCAAGCATAGCTTCATTCTCCTCAACAATACCACATCTAATCATGCCAGTTTGTAATTCCTAATAATATTCTTCTACAGAATTTTTTTCTTGTCTTAAATGCTGCAATTTTTGAAGTAATTCACGTTGATAATATGGTGGAACACAACGAGTACGCATAACCGTTTTCAAAGCAGCCTAAGTAGCTGGAATAGGATATAATATACAATGTTTAGACCACCAAACACATGCAAAGCTAGTGAAAGCACAAACAGCAGCAGGAACACGCCTCTCCTCAGAATATTGTAAACATGTAAATCGTTGTTCAGTTTCTAACTCCCAAGTAAGATATATATCAGGAACATATCTACCCCCAAATGGTGGAATATTCAATTTTAGTTTAGGAAGATGGTCATGATCTCGTACCTCAGGTGGTGCATCCCTACTGTTGCGATGATATGCATGAGGACGACCTGGTGGTGGTGGTGATGGTGGTTGCACGTACTTCTGATTTTGATCAACCTCATCCTCGTAATGGTCCTCCACCTCCGTAGTAGCCGCAGGAGCTACAGAAGCATCAATAGTAGGTACAGCGGCACCAGAAGTTTGACCAGGCTCAAGGGGAACGCGTTGTGCTCGTCCAACTTGATTTGGAAGGCGATGTTGTTGTTGTTGTAGAGGTGCGACAGGTGCAGCGGGCTGTTGTTGTGGAGACGCGCAAGCAATTCATTAAACTTGTTATCGAGCTTTGTTTCGAACGCCTTCTCAATGCCATCTATTTTCTCCATGGCCTCTTCAAATCTGTTCAGCACTGATGTCTACTACACAACCTTCTTCTTGTAGACGTTGTTGGGCCTCCAAGTGCAGAGGTTTGTAGGACAGTAGCAAATTTCCCTCAAGTGGATGACCTAAGGTTAATCAATCCGTGGGAGGCATAGGATGAAGATGGTCTCTCTCAAGCAACCCTGCAACCAAATAACAAAGAATCTATTGTGTCCCCAACACACCCAATACAATGGTAAATTGTATAGGTGCAGTAGTCCGGCGAAGATATGGTGATACAAGTGCAATATAGATGATAGATATAGGTTTTCGTAATCTGAAAGTATAAAAACAAGAAGGTAACTAATAAGAAAAGTGAGCGAAAATGGTATTGCAATGCGTGGAAACAAGGCCTAGGGTTCATACTTTCACTAGTGCAAGTTCTCTCAACAATAATAACATAATTGGATCATATAACTATCCCTCAACATGCAACAAAGAGTCACTCCAAAGTCACTAATAGTGGAGAACAAACGAAGAGATTATTGTAGGGTACGAAACCACCTCAAAGTTATCCTTTCTGATCGATCTATTCAAGAGTCCGTAGTAAAATAACACGAAGTTATTCTTTCCTTTCAGTCTATCCTAGAGTTCGTATTAGAATAACACCTTAAGACACAAATCAACCAAAACCCTAATGTCACCTAGATACTCCAATGTCACCTCAAGTATCCGCGGGCATGATTATACGATATGCATCACACCATCTTAGATTCATCTATTCAACCAACACAAAGAACTACAAAGAGTGCCCCAAAGTTTCTATCGGAGAGTCAAGACGAAAACGTGTGCCAACCCCTATGCATAAGTTCACGAGGTCATGGAACTCGCAAGTTGATCACCAAAACATACATCAAGTGGATCACGTGATATCCCATTGTCACCACAGATAAACACATGCAAGACATACATCAAGTGTTCTCAAATCCTTAAAGACTCAATCCGATAAGATAACCTCAAAGGGAAAACTCAATCCATTACAAGAGAGTAGAGGGGGAGAAGAAACATAAGATCCAACTATAATAGCAAAGCTCGCGATACATCAAGATCGTGCCGAATCAAGAACACGAGAGAGAGAGAGAGAGAGAGAGAGAGAAAGAGAGAGAGAGAGAGATCAAACACATAGCTACTGGTACATACCCTCAGCCCCGAGGGTGAACTACTCCCTCCTCGTCATGGAGAGCGCCGGGATGATGAAGATGGCCACCGGAGAGGGATTTCCCCCTCCAGCAGGGTGGCGGAACGGGTCTAGATTGGTTTTCGGTGGCAACAGAGGCTTGTGGCGACGGAACTCCCGATCTGGGTTATTTTCTGGAGGTTTCAGTATTTATAGAAATTTTTGGCGTGGGGAACAAGTCAGTGGGTTCCCGAGTCGTCCAAGAGATAGGGCGGCGCGCCCGGGGGGGTAGGGCGCGCCCCCCACCCTCGTGGACGGCCCGGGACTCTTCTGGCCCAACTCTTTTACTCCGGGGGCTTCTTTTGGTCCATAAAAAATCATCAAAAATTGGCACGTCAATTGGACTCCGTTTGGTATTTCTTTTTTGTAAAACTCAAAAACAAGGAAAAAACAGAAACTGGCACTCGGCTCTAGGTTAATAGGTTAGTCCCAAAAATCATATAAAATAACATATAAATGCATATAAAACATCCTAGATATATAATAGCATGGAACAATCAAAAATTATAGATACGTTGGAGACGTATCAGCATCCCCAAGCCTAATTCATGCTCGTCCTCGAGTGGGTAAATGATAAAAAATAGAATTTTGATGTGGAATGCTACCTAACATAATTTTTAATGTAATTTTCTTTATTGTGGCATGAATGTTCAGATTCGAAAGATTCAAGACAAAAGTTTAATATCGACATAAAATATAATAGTTCAAGCATACTAACCAAGCAATTATGTCTTCTCAAAATAACATAGCCAAAGAAAGCTCATCCCTACAAAATCATATAGTTTGGCTATGCTTCATTTTCGTCACACAAAATGCTCCCATCATGCACAACCCTGATGACAAGCCAAGCAATTGTTTCATACTTAGCCTTTTCAAACTCTTTCGACTTTCACACAATATATGAGCGCGAGCCATGGACATAGCACTATGGGTGCACTGGTGCGCATCGGTCCTAAACAAACGGTTTTTTACCCTTTTCCACGACGGCATTTGGAACCGTCGCCAAGTGAGTGTGTGCGGTAGGGTGTCCTTCCCACAGGCCCAGAAATCGTCGAGGATAGGCCCTCCTGGGACCCAGGTTGGGGCCGTGTCGATCGGGCGAAGCATCGAAACCCAATCATTTCTGTAGGTATGTACATCCCACACAGTGAATCCCAGAAATCATTTTCGTAGGTATGTACAGCCTACACGGTAATCCGAGAAAATCATTTCCATAGGTATGTACATCCCACACGATGAATCCCAGAAAAATATTTCTGTTCATATGTATATCACACACAGTCAATCCAAGGAATACGTTCTTATGTACATCCCACACAGTCAATCTAGGGAAAACGTTTTCGTTTGGACGTAAATCCCACACAGTTTTATGTGTAGGCTCGTGTGTTAAAGGTGTAACTATCACACACGGTCTTCCTTGGTTAACTATTTGCTTTTATCAACTATATCACACACGATTTGATGAAGAAAATTGTGTGGCATTGGGCTATCCATTGCAACCGCTTTTACTGCTAGAACCGTTTGCAAAGGTCCATGACACATTTAGCAGGTTTATTAGTTTACAATTAATAATTCTAGTATTACGCAAATTCACATTTCATATCGAACAGATGTTTGCCAATTTCATATCAGGCACATAAATATATTATAACATCACAGTACGGTAGCTACATGAAAACAACACGGTACAACATATAGCTAGTTCAACTTCATAAGAACAATATATTCATTTACCTAATCGACATCATCTAGGCTCGTCTTATCCACCTTTGCTTTCAGTTCAGTAAGAACCCGTTTTGCACGGGCCAACTGGGAAAGTGCCTCCTCCTTCGCCAACACCATCTTAGCAAAGTCTTTTTTTTAAATCTGAGCTCATTCTCCACCTTCAACTTTTTATCCCGCATCTTGATATATGTTTCAGCATTGACAAGACTTTCTCTAAGCCTAGCTGTGTTCACTTCCTCATACATGCTCCAGAGCTTCGTTAGGCACATCTTCAAAGACTGTGGCCACTCTTGATCAACCCACTCCAAGTAAGAACACTTCTGTTCATCCTATAATATTTAAAACTAGATTTGTAACAATTGTAGGGTAAATGGGTTTATAGCAACATAGAAAATCACAAATGCTTATTTTGAAAAACTGAAGAAACATGTTAATTATGACATATCTTCTCAAAAAGATCAATGTGCAAATGAAATAATTGGTACTGAGACAACAACCAAATTCTGGAACATCAGAAGCTATAATTAACTACAACGATGCTAGAAGTTCTTACTCATGTACAATAAATAACAAATTGAACATTTTATGAGGAAGGTAAATATAACTGCAATAGCATAGCGACAGTGTTTGGATGACAGCAAATTGATACTAACATGTGTGTACATGCACAAATTTAGTAACATGGAACTAATAGCACTAAGGTCGTCCACTATGTATGCCAAAACTGGTGTAAAGACAAATGTTGCTACATCTCGCACCGGTGCCCTGAACTGGCGAGCCGATGTAGCGGAAAAATAATCAGGGACCCGGATTCCGGAGCACGTAGTTGCTCTGATGCCCAGTTCCTTCGTGCCATAAAGATTTAGTATTTTACTGCTTGGCTGCTCGGATGTGTGGACCATATTTGGCTGCACAAACTGCTGAAGCGGTGCCAAATTATTTTCTAATGGCACCGCTGATGAGATGGCAACAATTTAAGATACTAGGTACAAACTGTGACACTGTCTTAGGACGCGTTTGGTTGAAGGTGTGATATGAATGGGTTGGGACCGTGACAGTGTCTGAATCACATCTAACAAATGATTTGTACAACGGAATACGGTCTAACCTTCTCTGCACGTGCCAGAAACTTCCTCCCAGTGTCCACGGAATCAAACGCAAGTAGCTTCACGCATGGAGATTGATGGTGACAACGAGCAGATAGATCTTCAGCCACCCCGCTCCATTTGTTGCCACTGATGGTTTTAGGGAGCTACAAGAGGAAGAAACGACTAAAATCAACCTCTGGGTAAAAATCCTTCATTCCAAGTCATAGCCCGAGAGAGAGAGAAGAGAGGCATACCCGGGTGGTGAAGGAGTAGTCGCCGAAGGAGGAACCGCTGGAGATGCCTTTGAAGAAGACCATGGCGACCCTAGCGGTAGGATGCGAGACGGCGAGAGCAAGGAAGCGGCTATAGCTTAGCAAGGAAGGAAGGAAGGAGGAAACAGGGGAAATGTGACTTGTGATCGGGGAAAAAAGAGGGTGGGAAGGGGGGGGTAGATATTTTGGCGGTAGGCCAAAATTTTGGAAATATGGAGGGAAACTTTGCGCGCGGTGCCACCGGGCCATTCACTTTGAACGATTGTGTGCATCGCAAATGATTCTTCTGTTTTACGCGCATGGGATGAGTTTGATAATTCAAATTTTGGTCTCAAGGCATGGGCACATTCACTTTGAACGCGCACGTGCCGCCGAACCATTCACTTTGAATGATTGTGTGCATCGCAAATGATTCTTCTGCTTTACGCGCATGGGATGAGTTTGATAATTCAAATTTTGGTGGAAATTTCCCCGGGTACATCATTGCATAATTTAAAATCGCTAGCTAATTTGGGCATAGAAAAGAGCGTATAGCAAAGAGACCACACTAACCGAATCGAGCAATTTCAGTAATTAAACAGAGCCAGTTGACCTAAACATTGCTCTACAAAAGACCAGCATTAAAAACAAAGCCTAAGTACGCATAATTAAAAATCCACCCCCGTGTCGACCTATGCATCGCCGGTGTGAGGTGAGACGTCGATGACTTGTCCTGGCAACATGCCGCCGTTGGTGGACTCCGCGTCCCCCCCTGCTGAAGTCGACCGCGTCCTCTTCCTCGTCCTCGGCGCCGCCCTCAAGGTTGTAGTACTCGTAGTAGTGGTTGCGCCAGAGCTCGCGTTGGTACTCCACCACTGATTCCTCGACGGACAGACTCTTCTCTACCTCGACCTCGGCCACGCGCAACTCCTCCTCCCGGCGCTCCTCGATCTCCGCCGCCTCCTGCATTTCCAGCTCCCGCTCGGTGACCTCATGAGGAAGCAGGTGCTCCATGGCCACCGCCGCCTTTTCAGACGTGGGTTGCATGCTGGAGTCCGAGGTGTCCTGGAATATCTTGGTGTGTGCATCCTCGATCTTGGCATGGATGGCCTCGACCCGGGCCAGGGCGACATCAGCGGCACGGACGGCAGCTCAAGTGCTCTCGGCGTTTGCAGCCGCCATCGCAGCAGCAGCTGCAGCCATCTCGGCTGCTGCAGCTGCCCTGTCGGCTGCCGCAGACACCCTCTCGGTGGAAGCGGCCGTGCTTAATGTGGATGCGGCGGCACTCTCGGCGTAGGCGGCCACGCTCTCGGCGCACGCGGCGGCGCTCGGAGGGGATGCAGCCATCGTACGGGCCTTCACGAAGCGTTTCCACGGCGTCATCTTAGCAAGAAGGGGGTGCGGGAATCGGGATCGGGATTCATGGATTCGGGGGTTGCCGGCACTAGAGCAGACGAGCCGACGAAGCTTAAGGAGGGAGACTTAAATAGACCCAGATATTTTCATTGCAAACGGTTCCTAGAAAACAACTTTGTGTGATGTTGTAGATATTTTTTATTAGTTCTGAAAGACGAATTTGGAATGAAGTGCCAACGGATGGTGTTTTAAATGAACGAGAAATTTTGTAGTACTAATACAATTGTCATGTCAAATTTTGGAAAATTTCAGGGGTCATTTGACCTTCTAAGACATTTAAGTAATTTTCTAGCCATTTAATGACCGTAATTGAAATTTGAACTATATGTACATGCAACATCTAACCATAACGGTTTGAATACTCACATTTCATGTACTTGTGTGCGATTTAATTCCATGTGCACTAAATTGGAAGGAATTTTCAAACATATTGGTCTAACGGCTATGACACAATTAAGCATGGTGTGACATGGCATTTTAATTCCAAAAAATAAAAAAAATCAGAAACACATGAAACCTTGGTTGATGTAATGTCATGCCACCAAGATGATGTGGTAAAAAACTGGCATGTTTGAACAAAGTTTGGACACACACCCCTCACAAACCGGAGCAACTCACTAGAAGGCTTGTGGTTCCGAGAGGGAACAATGCATGTTTGGTGACGAACGGGAGATAGCTTCCTCTTACGGCCTTAATTTTTTTTTCTACGTCTAAAGTGCACTACTACAACTGTAATGTGAAATTTTTGAAAATTCTAGGGGTCATTTGACCTTTTAAAGACATTTAAGTGATTTTTTAGCCATTTAATGATCGTAATTCAAATTTGAACTACATCTACATGCAACACGTAACCGAAATGGTTTGAAAAATCATATTTGTGTGCGAGTTAATTCCATGTGCAGTAAACTAGAAGGAATTTTCAAACATATTTGTATCACGACATGGACACATATGCATGAATACGTGTGCATGGCATTTTAATTCCAAAAAAATCAAAAACACATGAAACCTTGGTTGATGTAATGTCATGCGACCAAGATGATGTGGTAAAGAAATTGGCATGTTTGACAAAAGTTTGGACACACACCCCTCACAAACCGGAGCAACTCGCTAGAAGGTTCGTGGTTCCGAGAGGGAACAATGCATGTTTGATGACGAATAGGAGATAGCTTCCTCTTACGGCCGTCAAATTTTTTCTACGTCTAACGTGCACTACTACAACGGTAATGGGAAATTTTGGAAAATTCTAGGGGTCAATTGACCTTTTCAAGACATTTAAGTGATTTTCTAACCATTTAATGACCGTAATTCAAATTTGAACTACATCTACATGCAACGCCTAACCAAAACGTTTTGAAAAATCATATATGTGTACTTGTGTGCGAGTTAATTCCATGTGCAGTAAATTAGAAGGAATTTTCAAACATATTGGTCTCACGACATGGACACATGCATACGTATGCATGGAGTGACATGGCATTTTAATTCAAAAAATAGAAAAATGATGAGAAACACATGAAACCTTTGTTGATGTAATGTCATGCCACCAAGATGATGTGGGTAAAGAAATTGGCATGTTTGAAGAACGTTTGGACACGCACCCGTCACAAACCGGAGCAACTCGCTAGAAGGTTCGTGGTTCCGAGAGGGAACAATGCATGTTTGATGACGAACAGGAGATAGCTTCCTCTTACGGCCTTCAATTTTTTTCCTACGTTTAACTTGCACTAACACAATTTTCATGTGAAAAAATGGTAAATTTCAGGGGTCATTTGACCTTTTAAAGACATTTAAGTGATTTTCTAACCATTTAATGACCGTAATTCAAATTTGAACTACATCTACACGCAACGCCTAACCATAACGGTTTGAAAAATCATATTTTTGTGTACTTGTGTGCGAGTTAATTCCATGTGTAGTAAATTTCAAGGAATTTTCAAACATATTGGTGTCAAGGCATGGGCACATGCATGGAGTGCATGCCATGACATTTTAATTCCCAAAAATTAAAAACTGATTAGAAAAACATGAAACCTTGCTTGATTTAATGTCATGCCACCAAGATGATTTGGTAAAGAGATTGGCATGTTTTACGAAAGTTTGGACACACACCCCTGACAAACCGGAGCAACTCGCTTGAAGGTTCGCGGTTCCGAGAGGGAACAATGCATGTTTGATGACGAACGGGAGATAGCTTCCTATTACGGCCTTCAAAAAATTTCAACGTCTAACGTGCACTACTACAACTGTAATGTGAAATTTTGGAAAATTCTAGGGGTCATTTGACCTTTCAAACACATTTAAGTGATTTTCTAACCATTTAATGACCGTAATTCAAAATTGAACTACATCTACATGCAACGCCTAACCAAAACGTTTTGAAAAATCATATATGTGTACTTGTGTGCGAGTTAATTCCATGTGCAGTAAATTCGAAGGAATTTTCAAACATATTGGTCTCACGACATGGACACATGCATACGTATGCATGGAGTGACATGGCATTTTAATTCAAAAATATATAAAAATGATCAGAAACACATGAAACCTTGGTTGATGTAATGTCATGCCACCAAGATAATGTGGTAAAGAAATTGGCATGCTTGACGAACGTTTGGACACACGCCCCTCACAAACCGAAGCAACTCGCTGGAAGGTTCATGGTTCTGAGAGGGAACAATGCATGTTTGATGACGAACGGGAGATAGCTTCCTCTTACGACCTTCAAATTTTTTTCCTACATTTAACGTGCACTAATACAACTGTCATGTGAAAATTTGGTAAATTTCAGGGGTCATTTGACCTTCTAAAGACATTTAAGTGATTTTCTAACCAGTTAATGAGCGTAATTCCAATTTTATCTACATCTACATGCAATGCCTAACCAAAACGGTTTGAAAAATCATATTTTTGTGTACTTGTGTGCGAGTTAATTCCATGTGCGGTAAATTTGAATGAATTTTCAAACATATTGGTGGCAAGGCATGGGCACGTGCATGGAGTGCATGCCATGGCATTTTAATTCCAAAAAACAAAAAATGATCAGAAAAACATGAAACCTTGCTTGATTTAATGTCATGCCACCAAGATGATGTGGTAAAAAAATTGGCATGTTTGACAAAAATTTGGACACACACACCCCTCACAAATCGGAGCAACTCACTAGAAGGTTCGTGGTTCCGAGAGGGAACAATGCATGTTTGATGACGGACGGGAGATAGCTTCCTCTTACGGCCTTCAAATTTTTCCCTACGTTTAACGTGCACTAATATAACTTCCATGTGAAAATTTG
Organism: Triticum urartu; assembly: GCF_003073215.2. NCBI lineage: Eukaryota > Viridiplantae > Streptophyta > Magnoliopsida > Poales > Poaceae > Triticum > Triticum urartu. Next base: position 484,679,799 of record NC_053024.1, read on the forward strand.
GAAATTTTTAGGGGTCATTTGACCTTTTAAAGACATTTAAGTGATTTTCTAACCATTTAATGACCGTAATTCAAATTTGAACTACATCTATATGCAATGCCTAACCTAAACGGTTTGAAAAATCATATTTTTGTGTACTTGTGCGCGAGTTAAAAAATCATTAGACGATGTAAATATCTGGTGTTTAAAAAAGAAAATGTAAAGATCTGACAAGACAACCGGCCCCCACACGATTGGCAGTCTATCTCGCGGCTCGAGGTTTGGTAGGTGAATGGCGGGGATCATTAATCAGACACGGTTCTGTATTGGAAACCGTCAGCTATTATGTTCACACATGGATTTTGCTGCGGGAATCGTGTGTAATTCAAACTACAGTACTCATAAATTCCAGTGACCGGCGTTTGTACTGTCCCCGTCGATCTATTATCCGGCTGCCAATAAATACTACCTTGCTCATGTCGTCCCGCCTGCATTCTCATCTACATCCTCCCCTCGCTCGCCCTCTCTCTCTCTCAAATCTCTGCCATGGCACCGCCGGTCTGCCCACGCGCCGACGAGGAGTCGCCGCCCCCCGAGGACGCTCACTCGATTAGCAGCGACGAGGACTCCTACGCGCCGCCTGACGAGGCTGCGTCGTACCCCCCAACTTTGGATTAGTTTTGGGGCCAGTACAATCTTTGTCTATGGAAGTCGCTGCCATCGGCTGAGAAAGCCAGGCAAGTTGCATTCAAGAAGGAGATGGCTGAGGAGGAAGCCAGGTACCAGGCGGCCTGTGAAGCCCGTGATGCCGCCTGGAAAAAGGATGCGGTGGAGCTTTGGGGGCGGGCGCGTCGTCGTGCCGAGGAGGTGTACAGAGACGGGTACTTCGCGAGGAAGGTCATAGGCGCTGGGTGCCTCGTCGTTGCATGGAGGTGGGCCGATAAGCTCCAGCGTGCCACCGACGAGGAGGTCCGGTGGGCACCCAACGAAATGGCAAGATCGGTCGCGCGCGTCCGCCAGCAAGAGGCAGATCGGTACGTCAAGCGCTGCGAGGCGGAGAAGTCGGAGTACTGCCTCCGCACTGGGAAGGCGCCGTGCACCAGGGAGCTGCTGGCAAGGGGCTGCTGGAATACTGGCCCTAGGAGGGATTATTAGTTTTAGTATTGTTTGTTTTCAATTTTATGCATTGTACCTAGTAGTTAAGTATCATCACGTATATGTGATGATATTTTATATATATATATATATATATTCTGTGATGATCTAATGAACAATTAATATATATATGGGTGTGTGTGTGTGTATTATGAATTCCATTTTCTATCTGTTTTTGCATACTAATTTGAATCTAGCTGTTATCATCCACATATACATAATGGAAAGTGTATATACACACATTGAAACAGAACATATAAGAATGGAAAAACAAAGTACACACATTGAAACAGAGCAATACTATGATTGATGTGAATACAAAGCTATCCACATCGAAACAACTTTTCAAAATAAAATGCTTCCATGAGACACATGACCAGCAACCCTTGCCTAGGGTAGCTCTTGGCTCTGCCTTAACTCGTGCATGCGTTCGTCCAAGCGGTCGACACGCTCGCGGTACATCTGGAGCGCGATCTCGAGCTCCAAGTTGGCTATTTCAATGGAGGTCACCAGCTCGAGGATGCGACGGCCATGTTCCTCTACTGCGCCCAGGTGGACACCTGGGCCAAGGAGGCGGTCGAGCCTACGGACCAACGCGTTGGCATCCAGCGGGCCACGGACAAGGCGAACAGCGACACCCATGTGAACGGCACGGCGGGCGTCCGGTGGATGTACGGCGTGGCCGGCATCTGGTGCAAGTACGGCGCTGAGGGCCTCTGCCCACTCCTGGCGAGGAATGGGGGTACTGACGGGACATGTACCCAGCTACGACGTCGTGTCGACAGCAGGCAAGCACCGATGGATCCGCTCTTGCTGTGCAGCGCACCGCGCCTCTCGCTCTGCGGCGCTCCAACGGTCTCGCCGTGCGGCGATCCGCAGCCTATCGGCGTGGACGCTGATACGTCCATTTTGCATCATGCTTTTATATCGATATTTATTGCATTATGGGCTGTTATTACACATTATGTCACAATACTTATGCCTATTCTCTCTTATTTTAGAAGGTTTACATAAAGAGGGAGAATGCCGGCAGCTGGAATTCTGGGCTTGAAAAGGAGCAAATATTAGAGACCTATTCTGCACAACTCCAAAAGTCCTGAAACTCCATAGAAGTTATTTTGGAAATAATAAAAAATACTGAGCAAAGAAAATAGCAGAGGGGGTCCACACCCTGGCCACGAGGGTGGGGGGCGCGCCCTACCCCCTTGGGCGCGCCCTCCTGCCTCGTGGGCCCCCAGTGGCCCTCCGATGCCCATCTTCTGCTATATCAGGTCTTTCGTCCGAGAAAAAAAATCAGAAGGAAGCTTACTGGACGAAACTCCGCCGCCATGAGGCGGAACCAATCTAGGGCTCCGGCGGAGCTGTTCTGCCGGGCAAACTTCCCTCCGGGAGGGGGAAATCATCACCACCGTCATCACCAACGATCCTCTCATCGGGAGGGGGTCAATCTCCATCAACATCTTCACCAGCACCATCTCATCTCAAACCCTAGTTCATCTCTTGTATCCAATCTTTGTATCCAAACCTCAGATTGGTACCTGTGAGTTGCTAGTAGTGTTGATTACTCCTTGTAGTTGATGCTAGTTGGTTTACTTGGTGGAAGATCATATGTTCAGATCCAACATGCATATTAATACCCCTCTGATTATGAACATGAATATGCTTTGTGAGTAGTTACGTTTGTTCCTGAGGACATGGTAGAAGTCTTGCTATTAGTAGTCATGTGAATTTGGTATTCGTTCGATATTTTGATGAGATGTATGTTGCCATCCCTCTAGTGGTGTCATTTGAACGTCGACTACATGACACTTCACCATTGTTTGGGCCTAGAGGTAGGCATTGGTAAGTAATAAGTAGATGATGGGTTGCTAGAGTGATAGAAACTTAAACCCTAGTTTATGCGTTGCTTCGTAAGGGGCTGATTTGGATCCATATGTTTCATGCTATGGTTAGGTTTACCTTAATACTTGTTTTGTAGTTGCGGATGCTTGCAATAGGAGTTAATCATAAGTGAGATGCTTGTCCAAGTAAGGACAGTACCCAAGCACCGGTCCACCCACATATCAAATTATCAAAGTACCGAACGTGAATCATATGAACGTGATGAAAACTAGCTTGACGATAATTCCCATGTGTCCTCGGGAGCGCTTTCCTTCAAATAAGAGTTTGTACAGGCTTGTCCTTTGCTACAAAAAGTATTGGGCCATCTTGTTGCACCTTATTTACTTTTATTACTTGTTGCTCGTTACAATTTATCTTATCACAAAACTATCTGTTACCGATAATTTCAGTGCTTGCAGAGAATACCTTGCTGAAAATCGCTTATCATTTCCTTCTGCTCCTTGTTGGGTTCGACACTCTTAGTTATCGAAAAGGCTACGATAGATCCCCTACACTTTTGGGTCATCAAGACTCTTTTCTGGCACCGTTGTCGGGGAGTGAAGCGCCTTTGGTAGGTGGAATTTGGTAAGGAAAAAATTATATAGTGTGCTGAAATTTACTATCACTTGTTACTATGGAAAGTAATCCTTTGAGGGGCTTGTTCGGGGTATCTTCACCCCGACCGGTAGAGCAAATAGTTTCTCCTCAACCTACTGAAAATGTTTACTTTGAAATTCCTTCGGGTATGATAGAGAAACTGCTAGCTATTCTTTTGCAGGAGATGGAACATTACATCCCGATTTGCACTTAATCTATGTGGATGAAGTTTGTGGATTATTTAAGCTTGCATGTATGCCCGATGATGTTATCAAGAAGAAGGTCTTCCCTTTATCTTTGAAGGGAGATGCATTGACATGGTATATGCTATGTGATGATATGGGATCATGGGACTACAAACGGTTGAAATTGGAATTCCATCAGAAGTTTTATCCTATGCATCTTGTTCATCGTGATCGCAATTATATATATAATTTTTGGCCTCATGAATGAGAAACCATCGCTCAAGCTTGGGGGAGGCTTAAGTAAATGTCATATTCATGCCCCAATCATGAGCTCTCAAGAGAAATGATTATTCAAAACTTTTATGCTCGGCTTTCTGACAACAAGCGCTCCATGCTCGATACTTCTTGTACTGGTTCCTTTATGATGAAGACTATTGAATTCAAATGGGATTTATTGGAGAGAATTAAACGCAACACTGAAGATTGGGATCTCGACGAAGGTAAGGAGTCAGGTATGACACCTAAGTTTCATTGTGTTAAATCTTTTATGGATACTGATGTTTTCTGTAAGTTTAGCACTAAATATGAACTTGACTCTGAGATAGTAACTTCTTTCTATGAATCTTTTGCTACGCATGTTGATCTCCCTAAGGAGAAGTGGTTTAAATATAATCCTCCCATTGAAACAAAAGTAGTTGCACCTATTAAAGTTGAATAAAAACTATCACTTATGATGATCCTGTTGTTCCCACTGCTTATGTTGAGAAACCACCTTTCCCTGTTAGAATTAAGGATCATGCTAAAGCTTCAACTGTAGTCAACAAGAGTAATATTAGGACACACAAACCCCCTAATCAAATTAAAGTTGAACCTAATATTTCTATGGTTAAAGATCTCTTGGCCGATAATATTGATGGGCATGTTATCTATTTCTGTGAAGAAACTGCTAGAATTGCTAAGCCTGGTGCTAAGGATAAACATAGACCTGTTATAGGCATGCCTATTATTTCTGTTAAAATAGGAGATCATTGTTATCATGGCTTATGTGATATGGGTGCTAGTGCTAGTGCAATACCTCATACCTTATACAAAGAAATTATGCAGGATATTGCACCTACTGAGATAGAAGATATCAATGTTACAATTAAACTTGCCAATAGAGATACTATTTCACCGATTGGGATTGTTTGAGATGTTGAAGTCTTGTGTGGGAAGGTTAAATATCCTGCTGATTCTCTTGTTCTTGGTTCCCCACAATATAGCCTTTGTCCCATTATATTTGGTAGACCCTTCTTAAATACTGTTAATGCTAGGATAGACTGCGAAAAGGATGTTGTTACTATTGGTTTGGGTGATATGTAGCATGAGTTTAACTTCTCTAAATTTCGTAGACAACCCCGTGATGAGGAATTACCTAGTAAGGATGAAATTATTGGTCTTGCTTCTATTGTTGTGCCTCCTAATGAGCCTTTAGAACAATATTTTCTTGACCATGAAAACGATATGTTCATGAATGAAAGAAGGGAAATAGATGAAGTATTCTTTAAACAAGGACCTATTCTTAAACACAACTTGCTTGTTGAAATCCTAGGGGATCCTCCTCCACCCAAGGGTGATCTCGTGTTTGAGCTTAAACCGTTACTTGATACTCTTAAATATGCTTATCTTGATGAAAAGAAGATATATCCTATTATTATTAGTGCTAACCTTTCAGAGCATGAAGAAAAGAAATTATTGAAAACTCTGAAGAAGCACTGTGCTGCTATTGGATATACTCTTGATGATCTTAAGGGCATTAGTCCCACTCTAAGTCAACACAAATTAAATTTGGAAGGATGCCAAACCAGTTATTGATCACCAACGACGGCTAAATCCTAAGATGAAGGAAGTGGTAAGAAAGGAAATATTAAAGCTCCTTGAGGCAGGTATAATTTATCTCGTTGCTGATAGTCAGTGGGTAAGTCATGTCCATTGTGTCCCTAAGAAGGGAGGTATTACCATTGTTCCTAATGATAAAGACGAATTGATCCCGCAAAGAATTATTACAGGTTATAGGATGGTAATTGATTTCTGCAAATTAAATAAAGCTACTAAAAAAATATCATTACCCTTTGCCTTTTATTGATCAAATGCTAGAAAGATTATCCAAACATACACATTTTTGCTTTCTAGACGGTTACTCTGGTTTCTCTCAAATACCTGTGTCAGCTGATGATCAAGCTAAGACCACTTTTACTTGCCCTTTCGATACCTTTGCTTATAGACGTATGCCTTTTGGTTTATGTAATGCACCTGCTACCTTTCAAAGATGCATGATGGCTATATTCTCTGACTTTTGTGAAAATATTTGTGACGTTTTCATGGATGATTTCTCCGTTTATGGATCCTCTTTTGATGATTGCTTGAGCAACCTTGATCGAGTTTTGCAGAGATGTGAAGAAACTAACCTTGTCTTGAATTGGGAGAAGTGCCACTTTATGGTTAATGAAGGTATTGTCTTGGGGCATAAAATTTCTGAAAGAGGTATTGAAGTTGATAAAGCTAAAGTTGATGCTATTGAAAAGATGTCATGTCCCAAGGACATCAAAGGTATAAGAAGTTTTCTGGGTCATGCCGGTTTTTATAGAAGGCTCACTATGGACTTCTCAAAAATTTCTCGGCCTCTGACTAACCTATTACAAAAAGATATTCCTTTTGTCTTTGATGATGATTGTGTAGAAGCATTTGAAATACTTAAGAAAGCTTTGATTTCTGCACCTATTGTTCAGCCACCTGATTGGAATTTACCCTGTGAAATTATGTGTGATGCTAGTGATTATGCTATAGGGACTGTTCTAGGACAAAGAGTTGATAAGAAATTAAATGTTATTCAATATGCTAGTAAAACTCTAGACAATGCCCAGAGAAATTATGCAACTATTGAAAAAGAATTTTTAGCAGTTGTATTTGCATGTGATAAGTTTAGTGCTTATATTGTTGATTCTAAAGTAACTATTCACACTTATCATGCTTCTATTAAATATCTTATGGAAAAGAAAGATGCTAAACCTAGACTTATTAGATGGGTTCTCCTGCTACAAGAATTTGATTTGCACATCATTGATAGAAAGGGAGTTGAGAACCCCGTTGCAGACAACTTGTCTAGGTTAGAGAATGTTCTTATTGACCCACTACCTATTGATGATAGCTTTCCTGATGAACAATTAAGTGTCATAAATGCTTGTCGTACTGCTCCAAGGTATGCTGATTATGCTAATTACATTGTTGCTAAATTTATACCACCTAGTTTCACATACCAGCAAAAGAAAAAGTTCTTCTATGATTTAATGCATTACTTTTGGGATGACCCACATCTTTATAAAGGAGTAGATGGTGTTATTAGACGTTGTGTACCTGAGGATGAACAGGAATAGATCCTACGCAAGTGTCACTCCGAAGCCTATGGAGGACACCATGCTGGAGATAGAACTGCACATAAGGTATTGCAATCCGGTTTTTATTGGCCTACTCTCTTCAAGGATGCCCGTAAGTTTGTCTTGTCTTGTGATGAATGTCAAAGAATTGGCAATATTAGTAGACGTCAAGAAATGCATATGAATTATTCACTTGTTATTAAACCATTTGATGTTTGGGGCTTTGATTATATGGGACCTTTTCCTTCCTCTAATGGGTATACACATATTTTAGTTGTTGTTGATTACGTTACTAAGTGGGTAGAGGTTATTCCAACTGGTAGTGCTGATCATAACACCTCTATTAAGATGCTTAAAGAAGTTATTTTCCCAAGGTTTGGAGTCCCTAGATATTTAATGATTGATGGTGGTTCACATTTTGTTCATGGTGCTTTTCGTAAAATGCTTGCTAAGTATGATGTTAATCATAGAATTGCATCTCCTTATCACCCACGGTCTAGTGGTCAAGTAGAATTAAGTAATAGAGAGCTCAAATTAATTTTTCAAAAGACTGTTAATAGATCTAGAAAGAATTGGTCCAAGAAACTTGATGATGCATTATGGGCTTATAGAACTGCATATAAAAATCCTATGGGTATGTCTCCGTATAAAATGGTTTATGGCAAAGCATGTCACTTACCTCTTGAGCTAGAACATAAGGCATATTGGGCCATTAAAGAGCTCAATTATGATTTCAAACTTGCCGGTGAGAAGAGGTTATTTGACATTAGCTCACTTGATGAATGGAGAACCCGGGCCTATGAGAATGCCAAACTGTTTAAAGAAAAGGTTAAAAGATGGCATGACAAAAGGATACAAAAGCGTGAGTTTAATGTAGGTGATTATGTATTGCTATATAACTCTCATTTAATATTTTTTGCAGGTAAACTTCTCTCTAATGGGAAGGTCCTTATGTTATCGAGGAGGTCTATCGTTCTGGTGCCATAAAAATCAATAACTTCGAAGGCACAAATCCGAAGGTGGTGAACGGTCAAAGAATTAAACACTATATCTCAGGTAATCCTATAAATGTTTAACTAATATTATCGAAACTGTAACCCCGGAGGAATACATAAGGGACACTTTCCAAAACGTTTCAGACCTCGGAAAGGAATAAGTATGTGGTGCGGTAAGTAAACCAGCTCCAAAACGGTTCTAATGGCAATTTTTCTCCATTTTCGAATATTTAGAAAAATAGAAAAATAAGAAGCAGTCCGGGAAGGACACGAGGCTTCCACGAGGGTGGAAAGCTCGTCCTACCCCCCTGGGCGCACCCCTGCCTCGTGGGCACCTCGTGCGCTCTCCGGACTCTGTTTTCTGGCAAGATACTCCTCTTGGTCGGTAAAAATTCATTATATAATCTCCCAAAGGTTTTGACCACCGTATCACGCAAATATCTCATGTCTTTGTTTTGAGTTGTCCTGCTGCAGATTAGAGCAACATGTCGTCCCAGGATTCGGAAGGAGAAAGCTATGTGGCTGATTACCTTGCAGATCCTAAGGTCTATGGGGATGCGGAGCATTGTGGTTGGACTACGGAAGAAGAAGAGGACTATGAACCCAAGGGAAAGGAGGACACGAGCTGAGATGAAGATGAAGACCCATTACCTCAACCTGGGGACATGCATGTGGAGTTCAAAAAGTCAAGCCTCCTGATAGAGCAAAGAAACTTAAGATCGAGTTTATCCCTTTTTGCCTCTTGCATGAAAACAAGCAGGAATTATGCAAAAAGATATTAAGCCTGGAGCAGGAGATTGACGATCTGAGGGATCAAAATTCTGTCCTCAAGCGCAAATTAAGGAAGAAGCCTGCGCCATCAACAAAACCATCATCTTCTTCACCAACAAAGAAGAAGATATAAACACATGGGTATGGGCACTCCCCTTGGAAACTTCCAAGCTTGGGGGAGTGCCCCAGTATCGTATCACCATCACTTTTATCTTTACCGTTTTTCTTAGTTCGATCCTTTTGGTAATATCTTGATCTAGTAGAATGAATTTTTAGTATGATCTAGTTGTGAGTTTTGCTTTATGATCCTTCTATGTAATTGAGTCCGTGAGCTATATAATAAAGATTAGTGTTGAGTCAAGTGCTTGATTATCTTGCTATGATTATGAGTGAATAAAAGAAAAAGAAAGAATAAAAAGAAATAAAAAGAGATCATATTGATCTTATGGAGAGTAATGACTTCACATATAAAGAGTATGATGATTAAAAGTTGTTGAGAGTTGACAAACATACTTTTGGTCATCGTTGCAATTAATAGGAAGTAATAAAGAAAGAGAGGTTTCACATATAAATATACTATCTTGGACATCTTTTATGATTGTGAGCACTCACTAAAATATGACATGCTAAAGAGTTGATGTTGGACATGGAAGACAACGTAATGGGTCATGTTTTCTTATATTTGAGATAAAGTATATTGTCATGGATCATCCAGCATGTTGAGCTTGCCTTTCCCTCTCATGCTAGCCAAGTTCTCTGCACCAAGTAGAAATACTACTTGTGCTCCCAAATATCCCTAAACCCAGTTCTACCATGAGATTCCACCATATCTACCTATGGATTGAGTAAGATCCTTCAAGTAAGTTGTCATTAGTGCAAGCAATAAAAAAATTCTCTCTAAATATGTATGACTTATTAATGTGGAGAAAATAAGCTTTATATGATCTTGTGATGTGGAAGAAATAAAAGTGACAGACTGCATAATAAAGGTCCATATCACAAGTGGCAATATAAAGTGACGTTTTTTTGCATTAGATTTTGTGCATCCAACCTTAAAAGCGCATGACAACCTATGCTTCCCTCTATGATGGGCCTATCTTTAACTTTTATCTTCTACCTTATATAAGAGTCATGGTGATCTTCACCTTTCCGTTTATATTTTATCCTTTGGCAAGCATAATGTGTTGGAAAGATCTAGATATATATAGCTAATTGGATGTGAGTTTTCATGAACTATTATGGTTGACATTACCCTTGAGGTAAAACGTTGGGAGGCAAAACTATAAGCCCCTATCTTTCTCTGTGTCCGATTAAAACTCCATACCCATAAATATTGCGTGACTGTTAGCAATTGTGAAAGACTAAATGATAGTTGAGTATGTGGACTTGCTGAAAAGCTCTTATATTGACTCTTTCCTATGTTATGATAAATTGCAATTGCCTCAATGACTGAGATTAGAGTTTGTTGGTTCTCAACGAAATTTAGGATTCATACTTGAAATTGTGATTGAATTGTTACTTTAGCATAAGAGATCATATGAATCCTAAGAATGATCATGATGCCCTCATGTCTGTATTTTATTTTTATCAACACCTCTATCTCTAAACATGTGGACATATTTTTCGATTTCAGCTTTCGCTTGAGGACAAGCGAGGTCTAAGCTTGGGGGAGTTGATACGTCAATTTTGCATCATGCTTTTATATCGATATTTATTGCATTATGGGCTGTTATTACACATTATGTCACAATACTTATGCCTATTCTCTCTTATTTTACAAGGTTTACATAAAGAGGGAGAATGTCGGCAGCTGGAATTCTAGGCTTGAAAAGGAGCAAATATTAGAGACCTATTCTGCACAACTCCAAAAGTCCTGAAACTCCACGGAAGTTATTTTTGGAAATAATAAAAAATACTGAGTGAAGAAAATAGCAGAGGGGGCCCATACCCTGGCCATGAGGGTGGGGGCGCGCCCTACCCCCTGGGCGCGCCCCCTGCCTCATGGGCCCCCTGGTAGCCCTCTGATGCCCATCTTCTGCTATATGAGGTCTTCCGTCCGAGAAAAAATCAGAAGCAAGCTTACGGGATGAAACTCCGCCGCCACGAGGCGGAACCAATCTAGGGCTCCGACGGAGCTGTTCTGCTGGGGAAACTTCCCTCTAGGAGGGGGAAATCATCACCATTGTCATCACCAACGATCCTCTCATCGGGAGGGGGTCAATCTCCATCAACATCTTCACCAGCACCATCTCATCTCAAACCCTAGTTCATCTCTTGTATCCAATCTTTGTATCCAAACCTTAGATTGGTACCTGTGGGTTGCTAGTAGTGTTGATTACTCCTTGTAGTTGATGCTAGTTGGTTTACTTGGTGGAAGATCATATGTTCAGATCCAACATGCATATTAATACCCCTCTGATTATGAACATGAATATGCTTTGTGAGTAGTTATGTTTGTTCCTGAGGACATGGGAGAAGTCTTGCTATTAGTAGTCATGTGAATTTGGTATTCGTTTGATATTTTGATGAGATGTATGTTGTCATCCCTCTAGTGGTGTCATGTGAACGGTGACTACATGACACTTCACCATTGTTTGGGCCTAGAGGGAGGCATTGGGAAGTAATAAGTAGATGATGGATTGCTAGAGTGATAGAAGCTTAAACCCTAGTTTATGCGTTGCTTCGTAAGGGGATGATTTGGATCCATATGATTCATGCTATGTTTAGGTTTACCTTAATACTTCTTTTGTAGTTGTGGATGCTTGCAATAGGAGTTAATCGTAAGTGGGATGCTTGTACAAGTAAGGACAGTACCCAAGCACCGGTCCACCCACATATCAAATTATCAAAGTACCGAACGAGAATCATATGAACGTGATGAAAACTAGCTTGACGATAATTCCCACGTGTCCTTGGGAGCGCTTTACTTCATATAAGAGTTTGTCCAGGTTTGTCCTTTGATACGAAAAGGATTGGGCCATCTTGCTGCACCTTATTTACTTTTATTACTTGTTGCTCGTTACAATTTATCTTATCACAAAACTAGCTGTTACCGATAATTTCAGTGCTTGCAGAGAATACCTTGCTGAAAACCGCTTATCATTTCCTTCTGCTCCTCGTTGGGTTCAACACTCTTACTTATCGAAAAGGCTACAATAGATCCCCTACACTTGTAGGTCATCAGACGCGCCTAGCTTGCTCTACGGTGCGCCATCGCTCATGTTGTGCGGCGAGCTGCAGCCTGTCGGTGCTGACATGCCTATCTTGATCCGTGGCACTCAAGCGCCATGCTCCAAAGGTCTGCTCAACCCTGGCGATGACGCGCATCACAACGTCGTCCATCGCGTTGCCGGGGAGCGCCTCGGCCTTGACGGGTCGTGGCGCCTACTCGTTTTCCTCGTTGACGAGGTTGATGGCAGAGGTGGCGCTTTGGTGGGTTGGCATGCTTGGAAATGGTGGATGTGCTACAGGCTGCGCTTCTCACCTCCGTGCGTCGCGCGCCCCCTATGTGCAATATAGCAGGGTGGCGGGAAACAGGTGAGGAAATGGCGGGAAATGGTGGCGTGTTCATAAAACTCCATCAATTAATGGAAACTTAGCATCAAGCTAGCACAAGAAGTAGATGATGATCAGATGAACACAGACCACACAAGGGATCCTGTCGGTAATGAATTCATCAATCCCAAACATATGAATACTAGCAAGCGTTTACCCACAACACACACGGCATATTCCATCACAAATAGGTCGGATGGATCAACTGTATGCCACGTATCCGGATGACCGCCCGTCCCACAATGGCCAATAGATGTTGTGTAGAGAGAGCATATCACATACGTCTTATTAGAAGCAATCGTCTGCGTTATTATCGGTCTTCACACACATTTCCGATTACAGACCTGTTTGTCGCGTATCACACACGTCTTGGTATATTGAACCGTTTCTGTTATCTTGCCTGATCAAAAACAGTTCATCCGAGTGAACCGTATGTTGTACAACGCACACACCTTGATCGGGCTGTCCGTTTCTTTTGTGTTGCCTAATCACAAACAGTTCATCTGAGTGAATCGTATGTTGTACATCACACACACCTTCATCTGGCTACCCGTTTCTTTTGTTCCTCCTCATTGCAAACAGTTAATTGAACTGAACCGTATGCCCTTCATCGCACACACAACTAAAACCTGAACCGTGTTTGATGCATCCGTCATCGCAAACTTTTTATATATTTCGGACGGTTTTCCTACACCACCGTTTTGCGATTATTGCATCGCACACAGTTTCTCGAAGGGTCTCTGATCGTAGTGTCGCATTAGCAGCATCCTGCAGTAGTGGTGGAATAGAATGGTGGTTGTGGAGAAGACAAAAGGGAGGAAGATAGTCTCACATCAACTAGGCGTATCAATGGGCTATGGAGATGCCCATCAATAGATATCAATGTGAGTGAGTAGGGATTGCCATGCAACGGATGCACTAGAGCTATAAGTGTATGAAAGCTCAAAAAAAGAGACTAAGTGGTGTGCATCCAACTTGCTTGCTCACGAAGACCTAGGGCAATTTGAGGAAGCCCATTACTGGAATATACAAGCCAAGTTCTATAATGAAAAATTCCCACTACTATATGAAAGTGACAAAATAAGAGACTCTCTATCATGAAGTTTGAGAGCCCATTATTGGTGCTTTCATTGAGAGTTCCTCTGTGTCGTCGCCGTTAGGCCTGATGACTCCTACGATCATCAATAGTGATGCAGTCCAGGGTGAGACCTTCCTCCCCGGACAAATCTTCGTCTTCGGCGGCTTCGCACTGTGGGCCAATTCACTAGGCCATCTGGAGCAGATCGAAAGCTATGCCCCTGGCCGTCATGTCAGATTTGGAAGTTTAAACTACACGACTGACATCCATGGGGACTTGATCCTCGACGGATTCGAGCCACTGCCGAGCGCGCCGCACTGTCACGACGAGCATGATATAGCTCTGCCGCCGAAAAGTGCCCTGGAGGCCGCACCCGCATCGGCTTCGACCCTTAATTCGGAGCCAACTGTGTCGATCGAGGATGGGTGGTTGGACGCCGCCTCGGGGTCTGTGATCCCAACAGTGATCGAGCCGAACACCAGCCCCGCACTCCGCGAGACTCGTGACTCCAAGGAGCCGGACTCCTCTCCGGACTCCGAACCTTCCGCGCCCCTGCCGATCGAATCCGATTGGGCGCCGATCATGGAGTTTACTGCCGCGGACATCTTTCAGCACTCGCCTTTTGGCGATATTCTGAAGACACTAAAGTCTCTCTCTTTATCAGGAGAGCCCTGGCCGGACTACGATCAGCAAGGTTGGGATACGGACGATGAAGAAATTCAAAGCCCACCCACCACCCACTTTGTAGCCACTGTCGACGATTTAACCGACATGCTCGACTTCGACTCTGAAGACATCGACGGTATGGACGCTGATGAAGGAGACGATGAAGAACCAGCGCCTACTGGGCCCTGGAAAGCCACCTCGTCATATGACGTATACATGGTGGACGCACCAAAAGATGACGACGAGGAGCGGAAGGACGCACCGAAGGCTTGTTCCCTCGAGAAGCAGTCAAAGCGGCGACGCAAGCGCCGCCCCAAATCCTGCCTCAACAAAAATAACAATCACACAGACCCAGCGATGGAGCAGGGCGAACCGCTGCCGGACAGCGGCAATCCGGATAATCAACCCGAACAAACAAATTCTATCAAGGATAATGGTCCGGACGATATAACGCCGGACAGGCACCCGGAGCAGCAGAATGCCCGTAAAAGGCTTGTTGCCACCGTGAGGAGTCTTAAAAAACAGAAGCAAAGGCTCAAGGCTGCGCAAGACACACTCCAAATCAGATGGAGTAAAATACTCAACACTACAGCGAGGTACGGCGACAATCGCCCCTCCAAGAGCTACCCAAAGCGGAAGCTGCTACCTGAATTCGATGAGGAGGCCTCAGACCCCCCACAACCAAATATCAAAGCAGCCACCTGGCTGGATAAACGACCCCTCTACCAACACAGAGCGGCATACAACGCCACTCATAATACAACACGCGACCCAGGTGAGGGCTCGCACCCAAAGGACGGCGCAGCAAGATCCATCTATGGACCACGCAAGCGCGCCCCAGCATACAATGGAACACAACAAACATCCGAACAACGCGGTACACCCAGCTACAGGGGTGCCACACACCCCTTATGTTTCACCGATGAGGTGCTGGACCATGAATTTCCAGAGGAATTCAAACCCGTAAACATAGAGACATACGATGGAACAACAGACCCTGGGGTCTGGATTGAGGACTACATCCTTCATATCCATATGGCTCGAGGAGATGATCTCCACGCCATCAAGTACTTACCCCTCAAGCTCAAAGGGCCAGCTCGTCACTGGCTTAAAGGCCTCCCCGAAAGCTCCATTGGAAGTTGGGAAGAGCTCGAAGACGCCTTTCGGGCAAATTTTCAAGGGACTTATGTCCGACCTCCGGATGCGGACGATTTGAGTCATATAACTCAACATCTCGGAGAGTCAGCCTGAAAGCTTTGGAATAGGTTTCTTGCTAAAAAGAACCAGATTGTCGACTGTCCGGATGCCGAAGCCTTGGCAGCTTTTAAGCATAGCGTCCGTGACGAATGGCTCGCCAGACACCTCGGCCAAAATAAGCCGAGAACGATGGCCGCATTAACAAGCCTCATGACCCGCTTTTGCGCGGGTGAGGACAACTGGCTAGCCAGATGCAGCACCAGCGACCCCAGTACATCTGAAGTTAGAGATGGAAACGGGAAATCACGGCGCAACAATAACAAACGCAGGAATAAAGAAGACAACACAAAGGGCACGGCAGTAAACGCCGGATTCAAAAACTCTCGACCAGGTCAGCAAAAGCCGCCCTCTAAAGGCACCAGGGATGAACTGCCCAGC
The DNA here is from genome assembly GCF_003073215.2 of Triticum urartu. Taxonomy (NCBI): domain Eukaryota; kingdom Viridiplantae; phylum Streptophyta; class Magnoliopsida; order Poales; family Poaceae; genus Triticum; species Triticum urartu. Next base: position 484,695,709 of record NC_053024.1, read on the forward strand.
CTCAACAAAATTCTGGACCAAGTATGTCAGATCCATAGTACCCCTGGTAAACCGGCTAATCATACCCACAGAGAATGTTGGGTCTTCAAGCAGTCCGGCAAAGCTCAACGCCGTGCACAAGGGGGAGGATACACCAAGTGAAGACAAGGACGAGCCTCCCAAGCAAGACACTGGGGAACAAAAGAAATTTCCACCAGAAGTCAAAACAGTAAACGTGTTACACGTGATCAAGGGAAAAAACAACGCGGCACTCCCAGGAAAATATACCCAAGTGCCTGTCACCGCGAAGTCCTGCCACTGGTCGTCTCAACCGATCACTTTCGACCATCGCGATTACTCAGCAAGTATCCGACACGCAGGATGGGCCGCCCTGGTATTAGACCCAATAATTGGCGGACATCACTTCACACGAGTCTTGATGGACGGTGGCAGTAGTCCAAACCTAATATATCAGGATACAATCCGCGGGATGGGGTTAGACCCAACAAAAATTCGCCATAGCAATACTACCTTTAAAGGAGTAACGCCAGGCCCAGGGGCTCGTTGTACGGGCTCCCTCCTACTACAAGTTATATTCGGCTCCCTCGATAACTTCCATCGCGAGCATTTAACCTTCCACATCACTCCATTCCAAAGTGGCTATCAAGCACTGCTCGGACGCGAAGCTTTCGCTCGCTTTAATGCAATACCACACTACGCCCCCTCACACTCAAGATGCCCGGTCCACGTGGCATCATTTCAGTGAAAGGAAATATCAAGCGATCTCTGCGCGCCGAAGAGAGTGCGGCTGCCTTGGAAGCCGCACACTAAAGGCGCCCGGACCAGCGAAAGCATCCAATAGGTCGTCAAGACCTCAGACACAATTAATCAAGTCCGACGCCGCTATTTATACCGAATAAGTGGTCACACCCCTATTTGTCAATACAAGGGGCTCAACGCGCGCAGACAAGTGGCAATTTTTTCTCATCTTGAATTATACATGGTTTCTTTAAAAACTATCTTTTTGCACGACAACTTTTTCACCTAAATTCCTCTCTTTTACAGACGATCATCGTGCTACACCCGTCCAGGATACGGCACAACGGAGACATAGGCGCAGACGTGCAGCAGGGACCCGCTCCAAGGATTCTTGTTAGATTAAGACCCTGCGTAAACCTTTTTTACTGTCTCTTGTTGATACATATCCACCGTTGAGAAGGGTGTTGACGTCTTGGCATGTGGCCACGCCAGAACAATGCACATACCTGGACACAAGGGGCTTCTTACAAAGACCATTATTTAGGCCCGCTTTATACCACAAAGACCGAATACCTTAGGGAGTGTTCGGCGTCGCGAGTTTGGCCTTATATGCATCAACTCCGAATCATTGTCTTTGGTCAAATGTTGGGTTTGCCCGACTCCTGTGTTTTGGTGCCTTACGTTCCGCTTTACCGGCTAAGGTAGCACCAGGAGAACTACTGCGATTGTGCCTTGGTTCATCCGGACGAGCACCTCAGTAGAGAAAGCCGAAAACTGACTGTCATGATATAGTGTGAGACTGGTCAACCACTCGATGACCTGTTGGAATGTTAGAATTCCTCCGCCTTAACGAAGTGCCGTTTTCCGGCCAGGCATGTACGCACCCCGGGATCGGGAGAGTGCGGAGCCACCAGGGGCTATCTAGTAGCCCCACTGTCAAACTCCTATGGCTAAGTGAAAGTGCTAAAGCATTATAGTCCGGTTGCCTCGCTCGCTCCGCTATCACCTCCTTAATAGGACCAAGACGTTGGGTTAAGTGTGAACGCATGTTTTTTGCGAGCACCTCCGCATTATATGCGTGGGGGTTGAAGCCGACGGCTGCAATCTTTCAGGTTATACACATGTATACATAAACGGCCGCCCAGGAGGCATCATATTACTTTCAGGCAAAAGTATAAAAATAGCCCCATAAACATTTATAAAAGCATTTCGCTTACAATGAGATTACATATCACTCAAACATAATATTTTTTGAGCACTGGGTCTCTATCAAACGAGCACCCTCAAGAACTTCTTCAAAGTAGTGCTCAGCAGCTATTCGACCTATGGCCGAATCCCGCGCTGCAACAGTGGTAGCATCCATCTCCGCCCAGTATGCTTTAACATGGGCAAAGGCCATCCGTGAGCCCTCTATGCACGCCGACCTCTTCATCGCATTAATGCGCGACACCACGTCAAGGAGCTGCTGCACCAAGCTGAAATAGCTGTTCGGTTTTGGCCTTTCCGACCATAGCTGATCCACAACAGACCTCATGGCGAGTCCGGACAACCTATTCAGTTCGGCCCATTCGGCTAATTGGTCAGTCAATGAAAGCGGACGCTCGGGAGAATGGAATTGTGTCCAAAACAGCTGGTCCACTTCACGGTCCGTCTGACCCTGGAAGTACTTGGCCGCATCGGCAGCGCTCGCCGCCAAATCCATATACACATCCTCCGAACTCCACAGCCGATCCAAAGAGGCATATCGTGGATCTCCGAACTTCCTCTGCAACATAAAGGATTTCCCAGCTACAATATCACCGGCTTCCCGCAGCTCCTCCTTCTTCGCCCTCATAGCAGAGCGGATGTCTTTTCTCGTCGCAGCAGCCTTCTCAAGGTCCGATGCCTTCGCTAGGTTTTCCTTTTCAAGAACCCGGCAACGGTCGGCGGCGGCATTTAATTCTATGGCCATCTTGGCCATCTTATCTCGGCTCTCGCCATGCGTGGCCTTCTCGGTTTTCAACTCTTTGGCCGCCTTCAAAGCAACCGCATTACTAAACCTCGCTTGTTCCTTGGCTCGGGCAAGTTCTGCCCGCAAGGCTTCAACGGTGGTAGCTCCATCTGCAGTCACAACATATTAAAGATACTGGCATCATGCTGCTCTTCCTATGTGGCGTTTACCAGATAATGACACTTACCATGTGCCTCGTCAAGCCTTTTGTTAACAAGCTCCATGTCGGCGTCTGCCGCATCCAACTGCCATTTTAAATGGGCAAACTCGCTAGTCCAGCTAGCCACCGGAGCTTCCATCACCTGCACATAGAGGCAATATGGTTATTACCTGGGAATATGATCCTCTGTTCGTCGTCGTTTCCGACGACAACCAGAGTCTCAGGGGCTACTATCTACATAGGGCACACCTAGCATGTGCAGGACTATCATATGTTACTTTACGTACCTCAAAGCTTGTGAGTAGACTCATAAAAGCTTCATGCAATCTGCTTTCGGCGGACAAGATTCTCTCCATCACCGTATTCATCAGCACGCGGTGTTCATCTGAGATGGCCGCTCGCCCCACCAACTCCCTCAGAACATCCGATCGCACACCAGACGGTGCCGGACTCTTTTTCCGCTCTCTTCGGGAGCCGGATACTGGGAGCTTCGGGGGTCAATGGGATTATCTTCTGGCCTCACCGGACCCAGAGAGGCACTCCGCGACGACACTTCGGGGTCGCCTGCTTCCGGAGCGGAGGAGTCAGGAGGGGGCGTTTCGCTCTCCATCATCTCTGGAAGAAGATCCCCCGAAGACGAGCTCATTTGAGAGGGGCTAAGGCCCGAACTGCAAAGATATATGCGGTGGTTATTTTCTCAGAAGAAAAAGACGGCATGCCTGTACTATTAAAGTATTTCGGGTCACTTACGACTCGCTGGAGAATTGATCCCCCCGCGGACTTTGTGCGGCAAAAGCACCCCCCAAGGTAGGACCCTCTGTGGGAGACTTCTTCTCCCGTTTGGAAGCTTCGGTGTCCGAATCCCCGGGCGCAGTCCTTTTCCTCCTCCAGTCGTCTTCCTTCATGCAGACGCTCGCTCCCACGGTTAGAATGGGCAGCGTTGCGGGCCCGCGTCCGCCCATATTATCCTTCCCAGTATCTTCCTTCAAGGGCTCCGGGCAAGGTGCGACCTGGAGCATCTTTTCCAATACCGGATTGTCCAAACCCTCAGGGAGGGGGGCCGAACACCGAATCAACTTCGCCTTTGTTAGCCAGTCCTGGTCAAAAAGTGAACTCTCAGAAATAACTTCGTAACAAATGAGAGGTAGTATGTTCGGCCGGAAGATTCCTTACCTGTTCGGCGGTGCGGTTACTGCTCAAGCCCACGTCCTCGGTGATTTCCGGACACTCTACTTGGGGTCCGAAGAATGACTTGTACATCTCCTCGTGCGTCAGGCCGAGGAAATTTTGGATGACACGCGTCCCTCGGGATTGAACTCCCACAAGCGCTGGCGTTTGCAAGGCTGGACTTGACGAACCAGCATAACTTGTATTACCACAACCAAACTAAAATCTCCATTGAAGCGATCTCGAATGCGTCTTTGCAGTATAGGCACGTCCTTGGCTGGACCCCAGCTCAGGCCTCTGCTGATCCGTGACATCAGTTGTGGTGGAGGGCCCGAGCGTAAAACAGGGGCGGCCGCCCACTTGGCACTTCTAGGAGCCGTGATGTAGAACCACTCCTGTTGCCACAATTCAGACACCTCTGGAATGGAACCTTTGGGCCACGGAGCTCCCGTCATCTTGCATATTGAGGCACCTCCACACGCTGCATGTTGCCCCTCGATCATCTTCGGCTTTACTTCAAAGGTCTTGAGCCACAAGCCAAAGTGAGAGGTAACCCGGAGGAAGGCCTCACACACGACAATAAATGTCGTGATATGAAGAAAGGAGTCCGGAGCTAGATCATGGAAGTCTAGCCCGTAATAAAACATCAAACCCCTGATGAAAGGATCCAGAGCAAGGCCTAGACCTCGGAGGAAGTGGGAGACGAACACGACGCTCTCGTTGGGTTTGGGGGAGGGGACGGCCTGCCCTCGGGCAGGCAGCCAATGCACAACCTCGGCGGTCAGATATCTGGCCTCCCTCAACTTTTTGATGTCTTCTTCCGTGACGGAGGAAGGCACCCATCGGCCTTGAAGGCTAGATCCGGACATGATTGAAGGTTCAGAGCACCTGACCTGAACTTTGGGTGTTTGAGCTTGAGGTGGGGGAAGGATTCGATTGAGCACGGGAGGGAAAAATAAAAGCCTTGTCCCTTTATAAAGAGGGTGAATATCAAGCGTCCTCTTCGTGGCCGTTTGGACTTGCCTATAGTCTTGGAGTCCTAGAAGCGGTTGGGTTACCCACGCCCGTATTGATGAGAATCCCGGAATAAGGGGACACGATCTCTGCTTTAACAAGACGTGCCAAGGAAAACGCCTCGCATGACGCGCTGAGGTGGGATAATAAAACGATTCGAATAAAGGCTTGGCCGTGGTGCGATGTCGCACCACGGAATACGTCAGTAGATTAGATTTGTGTAAATATTATTCCCTCTATGGCAATATGTGGAAACTTATTTTGCAGAGCCGGACACTATCTTTGTGTTCAAAATCTTCTATGAAGTACTTGGAGGAGGAACCCACCTTGCAATGTCGAAGACAAATTGCGTGCCGGACTCGTCGTCATTGAAGCCTGGTTCAGGGGCTACTGAGGGAGTCCTGGATTAGGGGGTGTCCGGATGGCCGGACTATACCTTCAGCCGGACTCCTGGACTATGGAGATACAAGATTGAAGACTTCGTCCCGTGTCCGGAAGGGACTTTCCTTGGCGTGGAAGGCAAGCTTGGCGATACGGATATGCAGATCTCCTACCATTGTAACCGACTTTGTGTAACCCTAACCCTCTCAGGTGTCTATATAAACCAGAGGGTTTTAGTCCGTAGAACAACATACAGAACAACAATCATACCATAGGCTAGCTTCTAGGGTTTAGCCTCTCCGATCTCGTGGTAGATCTACTCTTGTACTACCCATATCATCAATATTAATCAAGCAGGACGTAGGGTTTTACCTCCATCAAGAGGGCTCGAACCTGGGTCAAACTTCGTGTCCCTTGCCTCCTGTTACCATCCGGCCTAGACGCACAGTTCAGGACCCCCTACCCGAGATCCGCTGGTTTTGACACCGACAAAGATCATGGTGCTACTTGGAAGCACAAGTATGGAAAAAGGATAGTACATTGCCCCTTCTCTCTTTTTCTCTCATTTTTTTATTTGGGCCTTTTTTCTCTTTTTTATGGCCTCTTTTTTTTTTTTGGGCTTCTTTGGCCTCTTATTTTAAAAAAAAAAAATTGTCCGGAATCTCATCCTGACTTGTGGGGGAATCATAGTCTCCATCATCCTTTCCTCACATGGGAAAATGCTCTAATAATGAAAATCATCACACTTTTATTACTTATAACTCAAGAATTACTTGATACTTAGAACAAAATATGACTCTATGTGAATGCCTCCGGCGGTGTACCGGGATGTGCAATGAATCAAGAGTGACATGTATGAAGAATTATGAAGGTGGCTTTACCACGAATACGATGTCAACTTCATGATCATGCAAAGCAATATGACAATGATGGAGCATGTAATAATAAACGGAAAAATGGAAAGTTGCATGGCAATATATCTCGGAATGGCTATGGAAATGTCATAATAGGTAGGTATGGTGGCTGTTTTGAGGAAGATATAAAGAGGCTTATGTGTGATAGAGCGTATCATATCACGGGGTTTGGATGCATCGGTGAAGTTTGCACCAACTCTCGAGGCGAGAAAGGGCAATGCACGGTACCGAAGAGGTTAGGAATGATGGAAGGGTGAGAGTGCGTATAATCCATGGACTCAACATTAGTCATAAAGAACTCACATACTTATTGCAAAAATCTACAAGTCATCAAAACCAAGCACTACGTGCATGCTCCTAGGGGGATAGATTGGTAGGAAAAGACCATTGCTCGTCCCCGACCGCCACTCATAAGGAAAGCAATCAAAGAACACCTCATGCGCCAAATTTGTCACACAACGTTTACCATACGTGCATGCTACGGGACTTGCAAACCTCAACACAAGTATTTCTCAATTCCACAATTACTCAACTAGCACGACTCTAATATTACCATCTTTATATCTCAAAACAACTACCAAGTATAAAAGTATTCAATGCACTCCATATGAAAGTTTTTATTATATCCATCTTGAATGCCCATCATATTAGGACTAATTTCATAACCAAAGCAAATTACCATGATGTTCTAAAAGACTCTCAAAATAATATAAGTGAAGCATGAGATTTCAACAATTTCTTCAAAATAAAACTACCGCCATGCTCTAAAAAGATATAAGTGAAGTATTAGAGCAAACGACAAACTACTCCAAAAGATATAAGTGAAGATCAATGAGTAGTCGAATAATTATGCAACTATGTGAATACTCTCTAACATTTAAGAATTTCAGATCTTGGTATATTATTCAAACAGCAAGCAAAACAAAAGAGAATAAAATGACGCTCCAAGAGAAACACATGTCATGTGGTGAATAAAAATATAGCCTCAAGTAAAGTTGCTGATATACGAAGACGAAAGAGGGGATGCCCCTCAAGTAAAGTTGCTGATATACGAAGACGAAAGAGGGGATGCCATCCGGGGCATCCCCAAGCTTAGGCTCTTGGTTGTCTTTGAATATTACCTTGGGGTGGCTTGAGAATCCCCAAGCTTAGGCTGTTGCCACTCCTTATTCCATAGTCCATCGAATCTTTACCCAAAACTTGAAAACTTCACAACACAAAACTCAACAGAAAACTCGTAAGCTCCGTTAGTATAAGAAAGAAAAATCACCACTTAGGTACTGTCAAGACAAGATTCATAATTTTTCTCACATCAAGCCTACTGTACCATACCATTTCTACAATTTATATTAAGCAATATAAGCCATAGAAACTAGAAAGCAAGCAAACTATGCATCAAAAATAGAATTTGTCAAAAACAGAACAGTCTGTAGTAATCTGGATAATTCAAATACTTCTCTAACTCCAAAAATTCTGAAACATTAGGACGACCTAAATAATTTGTATATTGATCTACTGCAGTTGGAATTGGTATTTTATCGCTCTCTGGTAAAAAATGACAATTATTCTCGTGAGTGCATACTTTCTGGTTTTTCAGCAAGATCAAACAACAATCACCCACGAAGATCCTAAAGGCTTTACTTGGCACAAACACTAACTAAACATAAAAACACAATCATAACGGAGTCTAGATGAATTATTTATTACTAAACAGGAACAAAAAGTAAAGAACAAAAATAAAATTGGGTTGCCTCCCAACAAGCGCTATCGTTTAACGCCCTAGCTAGGCATGATGATTTCAATGATGCTCACATAAAGGATAAGAATTGAAACATAAAGAGAGCATCATGAAGAATATGACTAGCACATTTAAGTCTAACCCACTTCCTGTGCACAGGGATTTTGTGAGCAAACAACTTATGGGAATAAGAATCAACTTGCATAGGAAGGTAAAGCAAGCAAAACTTCAAGATTTTCAACACATAGAGAGGAAACTTGATATTATTGCAATATGTAGAAGCATGTGTTCCCGTCTCATAATAATTTTCAGTATCATAATGAATGAATTCAACAATATAACCATCACATAAAGCATTATTTTCATGATGCACAAGCATAGAAATTTTACTACTCACCACATAAGCAAAATTCTTCTCATTCGGAATAGTGGGAGTAAACTCAACAAGATAACTATCGTGTGATTGAAAATTGAAATCAAGATGACAAGTTTCATAAATATAATCATCACTACTTTTTATAGCATAAGTGTCATCAGAATAATCATCATAAGTAGGAGGGATGCTTTCATCATAATAAATTTGCTCATCAAAACTTGGGGGACAAAAAATATCATCTTCATCAAACATAGCACCCCCAAGCTTGTGGCTTTGCATATCATTAGCATCATGGGTATTCAAAGAATTAATACTAACAACATTGCAATCAAGCTCATCATCCAAAGATTCAGTGCCAAACATTTTAATACATTCTTCTTCTAACACTTTGGCACAATTATCGGAATCCTTATTTTCACGAAAGACATTAAAAAGATGAAGGATATGAGGCACCCTCAATTCCTTTTTTTGTAGTTTCCTTTTATAGACTAAACTAGTGATAAAACAAGAAACTAAAAGATTTGATTACAAGATCTAACGATATACCTTCAAGTACTAACCTCCCCGGCAATGGCGCTAGAAAAGAGCTTGATGTCTACTACACAACCTTCTTGTATACGTTGTTGGGCCCCCAAGTGCAGAGGTTTGTGGGACAGTAGCAAATTTCCCTCAAGTGGATGACCTAAGGTTTATCAATCTATGGGAGGCATAGGATGAAGATGGTCTCTCTCAAGCAATCCTGCAACCAAATAACAAAGAGTCTCTTGTGTCCCCAACACACCCAATACAATGGTAAATTGTATAGGTGCACTAGTTCGGCAAAGAGATGGTGATACAAGTGCAATATGGATGATAGATATAGGTTTTTGTAATCTGAAAATATAAAAACAGAAAGGTAACTAATAATAAAAGTGAGCCGAAACGGTATTGTGATGCGTGGAAACAAGGCCTAGGGTTCATACTTTAACTAGTGCAAGTTCTCTCAACAATAATAACATAATTGGTTCATATAATTATCCCTCAACATGTAACAAAGAGTCACTCCAAAGTCACTAATAGCGGAGAACAAACGAAGAGATTATTGTAGGGTACGAAACCACCTCAAAGTTAGCCTTTCTGATTGATCTATTCAAGAGTTCGTAGTAAAATAACACGAAGCTATTCTTTCTGTTCAATCTATCCTAGAGTTCGTACTAGAATAACACCTTAAGACACAAATCAACCAAAACCCTAATGTCACCTAGATACTCCAATGTCACCTCAAGTATCCGTGGGTATGATTATACGATATGCATCACACAATCTCAGATTCATCTATTCAACCAAAACAATGAACTTCAAACACTACTAGAATCAGCTTCTTTGCCGTCCGCCATGGCAGACGGCAAAGGCATAGATGGCGGACGGCAAAGTTCTTTGTCATCAGCCAGCTGACAGCAATAGGTCCGGCTGAATAGGCTACGGCAAAGGCTTCTTTGCCGTCAGCTGGCGGACGGCAAAGATGAAACAGTCTTTGCCATCAACCGGCTGACGGCAAAGGTCCTGGACGGCACACATGACAACGTCTAGCCGTTAGGGGGCTAACGATGAGCTTTGTCGTCAGCTGGCGGACGGCAAAGACCATTGCACCGTTGCCGTCAGCCAGCGGACGGCAAAGTAACCAAATAGGACAGCCCCCAAGCTGTACAGGGAGCTGCCACATGGCATCATTATCGTCCGTTGCTTTTATTTCTTCCACATCACAAGATCGTATAAAGCTTATTTTCTCCATATTAATGGATCATACATCTTTAGAGGGCAATTTTATTGCATGCACCGATGACAACTTACTTGAAGGATCTTACTCAATCCATAGGTAGGTATGGTGGACTCTCATGGCAAAACTGGTTTAAGGAATTTTTGGAAGCACAAGTAGTGTCTCTACTTGGTGCAAAGAATTTGGCTAGCATGAGGGGGGAAAGCAAGCTCAACATGTTGGATGATCCAAGACAATATACTTTATTTCGGATATAAGAAAACATAACCCATTACGTTGTCTTCCTTGTCCGACATCAACCTTTTAGCATGTCATATTTTAATGAGTGCTCACAATTACAAAAGATGTCCAAGATAGTATATTTATATGTGAAACCTCTCTTCCTTCAATATTCTTTCATGAATTGTTCAAATGACCAATTCTATGTTTGCTAACTTTCAATAAGTTTACTACCTATACTTATTATATGTGAAGTCATTACTCCCCATGGTATAAGCATATGAAACATATATAAATTCAGATTTATGATACTCAATTATTCAACCATTTACTCATAGGATATACGTGAAGAACGTGAGTAAATGACAAACTACTCCAAAAGATAATAGTGAAGGACACTGAGTAGTCAAATAATTAACTAGCCATGGGAGGATTCTTTTTCATTTAATAATTCAGATCCAATGATTTTATTCAAACAGCAAGTAAAATTGAAAATACGCTCCAAGAAAAACACATATCATGTGACGAATAAAAATATAGCTCCGAGTAAGGTATACCGATAGTTTTGAAGACGAAAGAGGGGATGCCTTCCGGGGCATCCCCAAGCTTAGGCGCTTGAGTCTTCCTTTAATATTACCTTGGGGTGCCTCGGGAATCCCAAAGCTTAGGGTCTTTCCACTCCTTATTCTCCTCATATCGATATCTCACCCAAAGCTTGAAAACTTCAATCACACAAAACTTAACGGAACTTCGTGAGATAGGTTAGTATGATAAAGAGTAAACCATTCACTTTGGTACTGTCAAAGACAAGGTTCATAATTGTTCTCACACAATTCCTACTGTACCATATCATTTCTACAATTTATATTGAGAAATATAAGTCAGAGAAACTAAAAAACAAGCAAACTATGCAATGAAAACAGAATCTGCCATAAACAGAAAATTCTGTAATGATCTGAACACTAACCATACTTCTGCTACTCCAAAAATTATGAAATAAATTGGTGGACGTGAGGAATTTGTCTATTAATCTTCTGCAAAACGAATCAACCTAATCTCACTCTCCAATAAAAAATGGCAGCAAATCTCGTGAGCGCAAAGTTTCTGTTTTTTACAGCAAGATCACATTAACTTTCACCCATGTCTTCCCAAAGGTCTTACTTGGCACTTTATTGAAACAAAAGCTATAATACATTATTAATACAGTAGATTAATCATGAGAACACACAAAAACATTAAGGGTAAATATTGGGTTGTCTCCCAACAAGCGCTTTTCTTTAATGCCTTTTAACTAGGAATGATGATTTCAATGATGCTCACATAAAAGATAAGAATTGAAACATAAAGAGAGCATCATGAAGAATATGGCTAGCAAATTTAAACCTAACCCACTTCCTATGCCTAGGGATTTTGTGAGTACACAACTTATGGGAACAAGAATCAACTAGCATAGGAAGGAAAAACAAGGATAACTTCAAAACTTTAAGCACATAGAGAGGAAACATGATATTATTGAAACTCCTACAAGCATATATTCCTCCCTCATAATAATTCTCAGTAGCATCATGAATGAATTCAACAACATAACCATCACATAAAGCATTCTTTTCATGATTTACAAGCATAGAAATTTTTCTACTCTCCACATAAGCAAAATTATTGTCATCCGGAATAGCGGGATCACTAGTTCCTAGAGTTGACACTAAACCCGCTTTAGATGATAGTATTATTCATACTCCAAAAGATATAAGTGAAGTTCATGGAGCATTCTATATTTAATATAAACTAACCAATGTCCAAGCTCAAAATGTATAAGTGAAGCACATGAAGTATTATATAAAACCATACTCAAAAGATTTAAGTGAAGCACAAAGAGCAATTCCATAAGATCATACTTAAAAGATATAAGTGAAGCACATGAAGCATTATATAAATAAATGAAGGTATATCTCATAAAGTAAGAACAAAAAAACAAAAGACACAAATCATGTGAACGAAACAAAAACTGAGGTATACCGATAATTGTTGAAGAAGAAAGATGGGATGCCAACCGGGGCATCCCCAAGTTTAGATGCTTGAGTATCCTTAGAATATTTACTTGGGGTGCCTTGGGCATCCCCAAGATTTAGATCTTGCCTCTCTTTATTCTTATCACATCGGTAACTCCTCGTTCTTCGAACACTTCATCCACAAAAAACTTTAACAAAAACTTTGTGAGATCCGTTAGTATAATAAAGCAAATCACTACCTTTAGGTACTGTTGCAAACTCATTCCAATTTCATATTAGAACTACATATACTGTATTCCAACTTCACCATGGTACATACCCCCCGATACTACCCATAGATTCATCAAAATAAGCAAACAACACACGAAAAACAGAATCTGTCTAAAATAGGACAGTTTGTGGTAAGCTGAAGGTTTAGTAAACTACTGTAACTCCAAAATTATAAAATAAATTTTAAAATTTGAAAAATTTGTACAGAAATAAATTGCAAAAATTTTCAGACCCATTTGACTTTCAGTAAAAAATGTAAAATCACCCGCTACAGCCAAAGTTTCTATTTTTGTTCTGCACATAGTAAACAAGCAATCTAATCATCCTAAAAACAAAGCTCGGCACATTATTTTTGTAATACAATGGATATATATAAGGGGATAATTATTTACAGAGAAACTTCCATGAAAAATTATACATTGTTTCCGTGAGCATGAACACAAGTGCTCAAGGTCGACCCTCACTTCTTTAATGCATAACTTTCCAATCACTTCTCTTTTTAAAAAACTTTTTAGGGTATTTTCATTCTTTAAAAAAATTATATTTCACCCTGATGTCTACTACACAACCTTCTTCTTGTAGACGTTGTTGGGCCTCCAAGTGCAGAGGTTTGTAGGACAGTAGCAAATTTCCCTCAAGTGGATGACCTAAGGTTTATCAATCCGTACGAGGCGTAGGATGAAGATGGTCTCTCTCAAACAACCCTGCAACCAAATAACAAAGAGTCTCTTGTGTCCCCAACACACCCAATACAATGGTAAGTTGTATAGGTGCACTAGTTCGGCGAAGAGATGGTGATACAAGTGCAATATGGATGGTAGATATGGGTTTTTGAAATCTGAAAATATAAAAACAGCAAGGTAACAAGTAATAAAAGTGAGCGTAAACGGTATTGCAATGCTAGGAAACAAGGCCTAGGGTTCATACTTTCACTAGTGAAAGTTCTCTCAACAATAATAACATAATTGGATCACATAACTATCCCTCAACATGCAACAAAGAGTCACTCCAAAGTCACTAATAGCGGAGAACAAACGAAGAGATTATGGTAGGGTACGAAACCACCTCAAAGTTATTCTTTCCAATCAATCCGTTGGGCTATTCCTATAGGTGTCACAAACAGCCCTAGAGTTCGTACTAGAATAACACCTTAAGACACAAATCAACCAAAACCCTAATGTCACCTAGATACTCCAATGTCACCTCAAGTATCCGTGAGTATGATTATACGATATGCATCACACAATCTCAGATTCATCTATTCAACCAACACATAGAACCTCAAAGAGTGCCCCAAAGTTTCTACCAGAGAGCCAAGACGAAAATGTGTGCCAACCCCTATGCATAAGTTCATGGGCGGAACCCACAAGTTGATCACCAAAACATACATCAAGTGAATCACGTGATATCCCATTGTCACCACAGATACGCACGGCAAGACATACATCAAGTGTTCTCAAATCATTAAAGACTCAATCCGATAAGATTACTTCAAGGGGAAACTCAATCCATTACAAGAGAGTAGAGGGGGAGAAGAAACATAAGATCCAAATATAATAGCAAAGCTCGCGATACATCAAGATCATGCCAAATCAAGAACACGAGAGAGAGAGAGAGAGAGAGATCAAACACATAGCTACTGGTACATACCCTCAGCCCCGAGGGAGAACTACTCCATCCTTGTCATGGAGAGCGCCGGGATGATCGAGATGGCCACCGGAGAGGGATTCCCCCTCCGGTAGGGTGCTGGAACGGGTCTAGATTGGTTTTCAGTGGCTACAGAGGCTTCTGGCGGCGGAACTCCTGATCTATTGTGCTCCCGGGAGTTTTTAGGGTATATGGGTATATATGGGAGGAAGAAGTACGTCGGTGGACCTCCGGGCTGTCCACGAGGCAGGGGGGCGTGCCCAGGAGGGTGGGCATGCCCCCCACCCTCGTGGGCAGCCCGGGACTCTCCTGGTCCATCCACGATACTCCGTGGGCTTCTTCTGGTCCAAAAGTAAGTTCCGTGAAGTTTCAGGTCAATTGGAATCCGTTTGATTTTCCTTTTTTGCGATACTCTAAAACAAGGAAAAAACAAAAATGGTGCTGGGCTCTGGGTTAATAGGTTAGTCCCAAAAATAATATAAAAGTGCATAATAAAGCCCATAAACATCCAAAACAGGTAATATAATAGCATGGAACAATAAAAAATTATAGATACGTTGGAGACGTATCACACCCACAACTAAACAGAAACAAAGAAGGAAAAAGGAAAATCTACTTACTGAAGAAAGCAAACAGGCATACACGAGAATATCAACCCCATGCTATTGCTCCCCGACAACGGCACCAGAAAAGAGCTTGATATATAATCCCCAAGTGCAAGGAATCATCGTAGCAATTTCCAAAGGTGGAAGTGATAAGTATGGAGTGTCGAACCCACAAGGAGCTAAAGGTAATATCAATATTCTCTCAAGCCCTATCTTCCACTGATACGACTCTATGTACACCGAACGTTTGCTTCCAGCTAGCAACGAGAAATAAAACTATGTTGTGGGTATGAAGAGGATAACTTTGTATGATATCGGAGAGCTAAAATACAAAAGTAGGTGATGTTATCATGAAGTTAGAATATATTACTAAATATTATAAATAGCGAGTGTGGAATAATGGTGGATCGGTGTGCGGAATTGTCCTAGGCAATCGTTAACAAGACCGGTAATCACTATTGCAGTTTCATATGAGGGAGAGGCATAAGCTAACATACTTTCTCTACTTGGATCATATGCACTTATGATTGGAACTCTAGCAAGCATCTGCAACTACTAAAGATCATTAAGGTAAAACCCAACCATAGCATTAAAGCATCAAGTCCTCTTTATCCCATACACAACAACCCCCTTACTCGGGTTTGTGTTTCAGTCACTCACGCAACCCACTATAAGCGAATCATAAATGTATTGCAACACCCTACAGCGGGAACCCCTCACGCTTGCACGACACAGAGGGCACCATAGGACAGCACCAAAGTAAAACATACAACTCATACCAATCTAGATCATCAATCAACCCAAAGACAAAGGATATCTACTCAAAACATCATAGGATGGCAACACATCATTGGATCATAATATGTGGCATGAAGCACCATGTTCAAGTAGGGATTACAGCAGGGTGCGGGAGAGTGGACCGCATAAAAGAGATGAGGATGGTGATGATGATGGTGATGTTGATGAAGACGATCACCGTGGCGATGATTCCCCTCTCGATGGCACTCCGGTGCCACCAAGAGAGAGGAGGAGAGGTTCTCCCCCTTGTGCTTCCTCCTCCATGGCCTCCCCCCTGGATGGGGAGAGGTTCCCCCTCTGGTCCTTGGCCTTCATGGTGATGATGGCCCCTCCGTGATCCTCCTCCATGCCCTCTGGTGATGATGGCCCCCTCCGGCAGGGTGCCGGAGAGGACCTAGATTGGTTTTCGGTGGCTACGGAGGCTTCTGGTGGCGGAACTCCCAATTTAGGTTAATTTTCTGAGGTTTCTGTATTTATAGGAATTTTTGGCGTCGGTCTCACGTGAAGGAGGTGCCCGAGGTGTCCACGAGGCAAGCGCCTGTGGGGGGTGGGCGCGCCCCCACCCTCGTGGACGCCCCGGGACTCTCCTGGCCCAACTCTTTTACTCCGGGGTCTTCTTTTGGTCTATAAAAAATCATCAAAAATTGGCACATCAATTGGACTCTGTTTGATATTCCTTTTCTGTAAAACTCAAAAACAAGGAAAAAACAGAAACCGACACTGGGCTCTAGGTTAATAGGTTAGTCCCAAAAACCATATAAAATAGCATATAAATGCATATAAAACATCCAAGGTTGATAATATAATAGCATGGATACTTCATAAATTATAGATACGTTGGAGACGTATCAGCATCCCCAAGCTTAATTCCTGCTCGTCCTCGAGTAGGTAAATGATAAAAGAAATAATTTATGAAGTGTGAATGCTTGCAAGTGCATAAGTTTCATCAATGATAGTTCCAATCACTTTTTCTAGCATCATTATATATCATAATAGTAGCGCATTTTCATAAAACTTTTCATGATCAAGTAACAAGCTATTCACATGTTAAAGTATAGATCATAAACTCCCTTGAAACTAACAAACTATATTCTCAGTCATCAAATAATTGCAATTCATCTTATTTTCAGGAAGGGTCTAGGTCAGAGCTTCGATTTAGCAAACTCCACATACTCAACTATCATTTAGTCTTCCACAATTGCTAACACTCACGTGACATTTATGGGTTCAAAGTTTTAATCGGACACAGAGAAAGATAGGGGCTTATAGATTTGCCTCCCAACTTTTACCTCAAGGGTAATGTCAACAATAATAGTTCATGATAACTTACATCCAATTGGATATATATATCATGAGCTTTCCAACACAATGTGCTTGCTAAAGGATAAAATGTAAAAAGGAAAGGTGAAGATCACCATGACTCTTGCATAAGGAAGAAGATAAAAGTAAAAGATAGGCCCTTCGCAGAGGGAAGCAGAGGTTGCCATGCGCTTTTATGGTTGGATGCACAAAATCTTAATGCAAAAGAACATCACTTTATATTGCCACTTGTGATATGGACCTTTATTATGCAGTCCGTCGCTTTCATTTCTTCCACATCACAAGATTGTATAAAGCTTATTTTCTCCACATTAATAGATCATACATATTTAGAGGGCAATTTTTATTGCACGCACATATGACAACTTACTTGAAGGATCTTACTCAATCCATAGGTAGGTATGGTGGACTCTCATGGCAAAACTGGTTTAAGGAATGTTTGGAAGCACAAGTAGTATCTCTACTTGGTGCAAAGAATTTGGCTAGCATGAGGGGGGAAAGCAAGCTCAACATGTTGGATGATCCAAGACAATATACTTTATTTCAGATATAAGAAAACATAACCCATTATGTTGTCTTCCTTGTCCGACATCAACCTTTTAGCATGTCATATTTTAATGAGTGCTCACAATTACAAAAGATGTCCAAGATAGTATATTTATATGTGAAACCTCTCTTCCTTCAATATTCTTTCATGAATTGTTCAAGTGACCAATTCTACGTTTGCTAACTTTCAATAAGTTTACTACCTATACTTATTCTATGTGAAGTCATTACTCCCCATGGTATAAGCATATGAAACATATATAAATTCAGATTTATGATATTCAATTATTCAACCATTTACTCATAGGATATACGTGAAGCGCATGAGTAAATGACAAACTACTCCAAAAGATAATAGTGAAGGACACTGAGTAGTCAAATAATTAACTAGCCATGGGAGGATTATTTTTCATTTAATAATTCAGATCCAATTATTTTATTCAAGCAGCAAGTAAAATTGAAAATACGCTCCAAGCAACACACATATCATGTGACGAATAAAAATATAGCTCCGAGTAAGGTATACCGATAGTTTTGAAGATGAAAGAGGGGATGCCTTCCGGGGCATACCCAAGCTTAGGCGCTTGAGTCTTCCTTGAATATTACCTTGGGGTGCCTCGGGCATCCCCAAGCTTAGGGTCTTTCCACTCCTTATTCTCCTCATATTGATATCTCACCCAAAGCTTGAAAACTTCAATCACACAAAACTTAACGGAACTTCGTGAGATAGGTTAGTATGATAAAGAGTAAACCATTCACTTTGGTATTGTCAAAGACAAGGTTCATAATTGTTCACACACAATGCCTAATGTACCGTATCATTTCTACAATTTATATTGATAAATATAAGTAATAGAAACTAGAAAACAAGCAAACTATGCATTGAAAACAGAATCTGTCAGAAACAGAACAGTCTGTAATGATCTGAACACTAACCACACTTCTGCTACTCCAAAAATTATGAAATAAATTGGTGGACGTGAGGAACTTTTCTATTAATCCTCTGCAAAAATAATAAACCTAATCACACTCTTCAATAAAAATGGCAGCAAATCTCGTGAGCGCAAAGTTTCTGTTTTTTTATAGCAAGATCACATTAACTTTCACCCAAGTCTTCCCAAAGGTCTTACTTGGCACTTTATTGAAACAAAAGCTATAATACATTATTAATACAGTAGCTTAATAATGAGAACACACAAAAACATTAAGGGTAAATATTGGGTTGTCTCCCAACAATCGATTTTCTTTAATGCCTTTTAGCTAGGCATGATGATTTCAATGATGCTCACATAAAAGATAAGAATTGAAACATAAAGAGAGCATCATGAAGAATATGACTAGCAAATTTAAACCTAACCCACTACTTATGCCTAGGGATTTTGTGAGTACACAACTTATGGGAACAATAATCAACTAGCATAGGAAGGAAAAACAAGGATAACTTCAAAACTTTAAGCACATAGAGAGGAAACTTGATATTATTGCAACTCCTACAAGCATATATTCCTCCCTCATAATAATTTTAAGTAGCATCATGAATGAATTCAACAACATAACCATCACATAAAGCATTCGTTTCATGATTTACAAGCATAGAAATTTTTCTACTCTCCACATAAGCAAAATTCTTCTCATTTGGAATAGCAGGATCACTAGTTCCTAGAGTTGACACTCTTCCAAACCCGCTTTAGATGATAGTGTTATTCATACTCCAAAAGATATAAGTGAAGTTCATGGAGCATTATACAATTAATATAAACTAACCAATGTCCAAGATCAAAATGTATAAGTGAAGCACACGAAGCATTCTATAAAACCATACTCAAAATATTTAGGTGAAGCACAAAGAGCAATTCTATAAGATCATACTTAAAAGATATAAGTGAAGCACATGAAGCATTATATAAATCAATGAAGGGCTATCTCATACTAGCATGGTTCATAAAGGAATACCAAAAAAACAAAGGACACAAATCATGTGAACGAAACAAAAACCGAGGTATACCAATAATTGTTGAAGAAGAAAGATGGGATGCCAACCGGGGCATCCCCAAGCTTAGATGCTTGAGTATCCTTAGAATATTTACTTGGGGTGCGTTGAGCATCCCCAAGCTTGAGCTCTTTCCTCTCTTTATTCTTCTCACATCGGTAACTCCTCGTTCTTCGAACACTTCATCTACAAAAAACTTTAACAAAAACTTTGTGAGATCCGTTAGTATAATAAAGCAAATCACTACCTTTAGGTACTATTGCAAACTCATTCCAATTTAATATTAGAACTATATCTACTGTATTCCAACTTCACCATGGTTCATAGCCCCCCTCCCCCCCGATACTAACCATAGATTCATCAAAATAAGCAAACAACACACGAAAAACAGAATCTGTCTAAAACAGGACAGTCTGTAGTAAACTGAAGGTTTAGTAAACTTCTGTAACTCCAAAAATTATGAAATAAATTTTACAATTTGTACATAAGTAAATTGCAAAAAAATTCAGACCCATTTGACGTTCCAGTAAAAAATGTAAAATCACGCGCTACAGCCAAAGTTTATGTTTTTGTTCTGCACATAGTAAACAATCAATCTAATCGTCCTAAAACCAAATCTCGGCACATTATTTTTATCATACAATGGATATATATATAAGGGGATGATTATTTATAGAGAAACTTCCATGAAAAATTCTACATTGTTTCCGTGAGCATGAACACAAGTGCTCAAGGTCGACCCTCACTTCTTCAATGCATAACTTTCCAATCACTTCTCTTTTTGAAAAACTTTTTAGGCATGAGAGGCAAGTATTTTTTTTTGGTATTTTGATTCTTTTAAAAAAATATGTTTCACTCACAACTAAACAGAAACAAAAAAGAAAAGAGAAAATCTACTTAGTGAAGAAAGCAAACAAGCATACACGAGAATATCAACCCCACGCTATTGCTCCCCGGCAACGGCGCCAGAAAAGAGCTTGATAATCCCCAATTGCAAGGAATCATCGTAGCAATTTCCAAAGGTGGAAGTGATAAGTATGGAGTGTCGAACCCACAAGGAGATAAAGGTAAGATCAATATTCTCTCAAGCCCTATTTGCCGCTGATACGACTCTACATACACCGAACGTTTGCTTCCAACTAGCAACGAGAAATAAAACTATGTTGTGGGTATGAAGAGGATAACTTTGTATGATATCGGAGAGCTAAAATATAAAAGTAGGTGTTGTTATCATGAAGTTCGAATATATTACTAAATATTATAAATAGCGAGTGTGGAATAATGGTGGATCAGTGTGCGAAATTGTCCTAGGCAATCGTTAACAAGACCGGTAATCACTATTGCAGTTTCATATGAGGGAGAGGCATAAGCTAACATACTTTCTCTACTTGGATCATATGCACTTATTATTGGAACTCTAGCAAGCATCCGCAACTACTAAAGATCATTAAGGTAAAACCCAACCATAGCATTAAAGCATCAAGTCCTCTTTATCCCATACGCAACAACCCCCTTACTCGGGTTTGTGTTTCAGTCACTCATGCAACCCACTATAAGCAAATCATAAACGTATTGCAACACCCTACAGCAGGAATCCCTCACGCTTGCGCGACACGAAGGTCACCATAGGACAGCACAAAAGTAAAACATACAACTCATACTAATCTAGATCATCAATCAACCCAAAGACAAAGGATATCTACTCAAAACATCATAGGATGGCAACACATCATTGGATCATAACATGTGGCATAAAGCACCATGTTCAAGTAGGGATTACAGCGGGGTGCGGGAGAGTGTTCCGCGTAAAAGAGATGAGGATGGTGATGATGATGGTGATGTTGATGAAAACGATCACCACGGTGATGATTCCCCTCTCGATGGCACTCCGGTGCCACCAAGAGAGAGGAGGAGAGGTTCTCCCCCTTGTGCTTACTCCTCCATGGCCTCCCCCCTGGATGGAAAGAGGTTCCCCCTCTGGTCCTTGGCCTTCATGGTGATGATGGCCCCTCCGGGATCCTCCTCCATGCCCTCCGGTGATGATGGCCCCCTCCGGCAGGGTGCCGGAGAGGGCCTAGATTGGTTTTCGGTGGCTACGGAGGCTTCTGGCGGCGGAACTCCCGATCTAGGTTAATTTTCCGAGGTTTCTGTATTTATAGGAATTTTTGGCGTCGGTCTCACGTCAAGGAGGTGCCCGAGGCGTCCACGAGGCAGGCCCACGCGCCTGGGAGGGGGGGGGGTGGGCGCGCCCCCCACCCTCGTGGACGCCCCAGGACTCTCCGGGCCCAACTCTTTTACTTCGGGGTCTTCTTTTGGTCCATAAAAAATCATCAAAATTGGCACATCAATTGGACTCCGTTTGATATTCCTTTTTTGGAAAACCCAAAAACAAGGAAAAAACAGAAACTGGCACTGGGCTCTAGGTTAATAGGTTAGTCCCAAAAACCATATAAAATAGCATATAAATGCATATAAAACATCCAAGGTTGATAATATAATAGCATGAATACTTCATAAATTATAGATACGTTGGAGACGTATCAGCGGACGACAAAGAAAGTGTCCGTTAGGTGGTTCTCGGTAGTGGGCCACCCTCATTCTTTGCCGTCCGCTAGCGGACGGCAAAGATTCTATGCCGTCTGCTGGCGGACGGCAAAGAGTTGGCTGACATTAAATAGCATTTTTGCCATCAGCCCTTTCTTTGTCGTCTGCTTTGTGGAAGCTGACGGCAAATAGCATTTTTGCCATCAGCCCTTTCTTTGTCGTCTGCTTTGTGGAAGTGGATGGCAAAGAGGCTCTTTGTCGTCAGCTGGCCGATGGCAAAGAGGAGGCAGACGGCAAAATGCCAGATTCCAGTAGTGAAGAGTGCCCCAAAGTTTCTACCGGAGAGTCAAGACGAAAACGTGTGACAACCCCTATGCATAAGTTCACGAGGTCACGGAACTCGCAAGTTGATCACCAAGGCATACATCAAGTGGATCACGTGAATATCCCATTTTCACCACAGATAAGCACATGCAAGACATACATCGAGTGTTCTCAAATCCTTAAAGACTCAATCCGATAAGATAACTTCAAAGGGAAAACTCAATCCATTACAAGAGAGTAGAGGGGGAGAAACATCATAAGATCCAACTATGATAGTAAAGCTCGCGATATATCAAGATCGTGCCGAATCAAGAACACGAGAGAGAGAGAGAGAGAGAGAGAGAGAGAGATCAAACACATAGCTACTGGTACATACCCTCAGCCCCGAGGGTGAACTACTCCCTCCTCGTCATGGAGAGCGCCGGGATGATGAAGATGGCCACCAGAGAGGGATTCCCCCCTCCGGTAGGGTGCCGAAACGGGTCTATATTGGTTTTCGGTGGCTACAGAGGCTTGCGGCGGCAGAACTCCTGATCTAGGTTATTTTCTGGAGATTTCAGTATTTATAGGAATTTTTGGCGTCGGGAACAAGTCAGGGGGGTCCCCGAGTCGTCCACGAGATAGGGCAGTGCGCCCGGGGGGTAGGACGCGCCCCCCACCCTCGTGGACGGCCCGAGACTCTTCTGGCCCAACTCTTTTACTCCTAAGGCTTCTTTTGGTCCATAATAAATCATCAAAAATTGGCACGTCAATTTGACTCCGTTTGATATTCCTTTTGTGTAAAACTCAAAAACAAGGAAAAAACATAAACTGGCACTCTGCTCTAGGTTAATAGGTTAGTCCAAAAAATCATATAAAATAGCATATAAATGCATATAAAACATCCTAGATGGGTAATATAATAGCATGGAACAATCAAAAATTATATGTACGTTTGAGACGTTTCAAGCATATCTTCCACCTGTCCACTCGTTATTTGCTGAAACTTATCATGTAACTCTTTGTTCATCATGTTCTCCTAGTCAGTCTCGTCGGCTTGTGATCCTGCCATGGTTAGCAGCAATAGAAACACACAATAATATGATCCTACAGACTACTAGGAAGTGGTGCTGGTGTGTCACAAATCCGTCAAGCGAATCTCAAAATCTTACCAGTTCTTACCAAGCAGCAGGTGGTGATCGGCAACCATTGTAGTCAAAACTCTCAAAAGCTTGGATAGAGCGATTGCCAGGGAGAGTCAAACGTGCGACGTAGATGTATGTGGAGCTGGGAAGGCTTATAATATGGTAGCAAAAAGGGTCAGCAATAATCTATTCAGACATGCAAAGTTGAATAAACGCTCAATGATGGTACTGTGTTGGTCCTAGGCTAGACCGTACTAGAGACGCGAGCCTAGAACACGAACAAAATCACGGCGCAACACGTAAACAAAGGAGGAGCACTCTCTGAATGTTTTTCCTTTTTTAACTTTTTTGTGCACTTTTTTTCCTCTCTTTTTTTGCTCCGCAATTTTTTTCCGAAAAAGTCTACAAATGGTCTAAAAACTGTCTAGCCAGAATTTTCCAGACTTAGTTTTTTTAAATTGGAACTATTTTTCTACTGCGGGTAGCATGGAGTTTCAGGAGTCCTACTCTGTCACGACTCGAGGTATCACGTGATCTGGAAATCGGCAACATAGTAATAAATACTGGACTCATACTAGGACTGGTGGCGGAGATGAATCTGGTGGAACTCGGACTGGTGATTGTATATGGCGATGGTATATCTGGACTCGAATTGGTGGTGGTACATGGCGATGGTATATGTGGACTCAGATTGGTGGTTGTATATGGCGATGGTATATGTGGACTCGGATTGGTGGTTGTATATGGCAGCGGCGATGTATATGGTGGGGTGGTGGTATATGGCAATAATGATGACGATGCTGCGG
Source organism: Triticum urartu (assembly GCF_003073215.2). Lineage (NCBI taxonomy): Eukaryota > Viridiplantae > Streptophyta > Magnoliopsida > Poales > Poaceae > Triticum > Triticum urartu. Next base: position 484,720,145 of record NC_053024.1, read on the forward strand.
CGTCGGTGTGACAACTTGTGAACAGAACTCCAAACTCTAAGGGACTAGATGCTAAGACCAGCAACTCGACACGACGATGCAACCGCAAATTCAACAAAGCAAAACTCTAAAAAGACTATGCAAAGGCTCAGATTGGTTCATATATGATGAACTAACCCTATTTTTTCGTGGACTATAGGTATGAAGAACAGACTCGATCTAAACTATGAAAAACTGTAAAATCTCATCGAGCAACCTGGAAATCTGATACCACTTGATAGAGGCGAAGTTGTCCCAATGTTTCGATGAGATAGATATCGTTTTCTGTGGGAGTCGACTTTGACGATCCGACAATGAACGTGCGAAGACGTCGCGCCTTAGCAATCGCTAAACCAACTTCCGACGGTTACTGACCACGCGGGAGCATGATCAACCTGACCACGAGGGTCTATTTCCTGCGAGCAAATAAGGAACAAGCAAGAAACTAATATTGCAATCTGGATATTGCGAATAAAAAGGAAGCTTTATTAATGAAGGTGGGGTTTTGTGACGTCTTGGTCTGGTTGTTGAACACAAACGAAGTACGCGAAGTTGCAGCTATGGCAAACTTTTAATCTAAACAAAACCCAAAGTTTAAACGGTGCCCTAAGGGTTGTATATATGGAGGAAGAGGGGAGCAATTTCGTGGCCCTTGGTGGAGGGGTCCGAAACCAACCCTATCTCTTGTTTCCCCACACATACGGACTCTAAAAACAGCCTATACTTATGTATTTCGAAATTACATGGGCCTGGCCCAATAATAAGGTGATGCAGCACCTAGAATAGCCTCTGGACGAAATTTATGAAGTGGCATCTTGTATATTTCATACAAGGCTTTATGCACTGATTATGGTGGCTTCAAAGTCCTGAAATCATCACTTGTAACTTCGTTCTTGTTCCCCTTGCACATGCCATCCTCTCCATGCTTGCTCTTGCTCCAGTGTTTATCCCTCTTATCCATGCCATTTGTATGCAAAACGAATGTATCCAATTTAGGCAGCATCATATTCTCATGAACATTAGAATCATTACCAAGAAACGAAAGTACCTGATAATTTAATTGGCGTGCGCGAGCTCTAGTAATTGGTCCAGTATATGTAGTAGCAGGGGCTGTGGGTGTAACAATCGTATTGATGTCCTCGTCAATAAGGGATCATTCGTAGTCCTTTCGATAAGTAAGAGTGTCGAACCCAATGAGGAGATAAGCGGTTTCCAGCAGGGTATTCTCTGCAAGTACTAAAATTATCGGTAATAGATAGTTTTTGTAGCAAGATAATTCATAACAGGTGACACATAACAATAGTAACAAAAGTGCAGCAAGGTGGCCCAATCCTTTTTATAGCAAAGGACAAGCCAGAAAGTTCTCTTATATAATGCAAAATGTTCTCGAGGACACACGGGAATTCTCGTCTAGTCACGTTCATCATGTTTAGTTGATTCGCGTTCGCTACTTTGATAATTTGATATGTGAGTGGACCGGTGCTAGGGTGTTTTTATTACTTGAACAAGCAACTCTCTTGTGATAATCCCCTCTCGCAAGCATGAGAAACTATGAAAGAAGAATTAAGATAAACCTAACCATAGCATGAAACATATGGATCCAAACCAGCCCCTTATGGAATAATGCATAAACTAGGGTTTAAGCCTCTGTCCTCTTGCAAACCATCATCTACTTAGTACTCCCCAATGTCTTCCCTTAGCCCAAGCATGGTGAAGTTGTTGGGGAACGCAGTAATTTCAAAAAAATCCTACGCACACGCAAGATCTATCATGGTGATGCATAGCAATGAGAGGGGAAGAGTGTTGTCCACGTACCCTTGTAGACCGTAAGCGGAAGCGTTATGACAACGCGATTGATGTAGTCGTACGTCTTCACGGTCTGACCGATCCTAGTACCGAAAGTACGGCACCTCCGCGATCTGCACACGTTCGGCTCGGTGACGTCCCACGAACTCTCGATCCAGCTGAGTGTCGAGGCAGAGCTTTGTCAGCACGATGGCGTGATGACAGTGATGATGAAGCTACCGGCGCATGGCTTCGCCTAAGCACTACGACGATATGACCGAGGTGGATTATGGTGGAGGGGGGCACCGCACACGGCTAAGGGATAAATGATCAACTTGTGTGTTCTAGGGTGCCCCCTGCCCCCGTATATAAAGGAGCAAGGGGGGAGGCCGGCCGGCCCTTGTGGCGCGCCTGGAGAGGAGGAGTCCTCCACCCAGTAGGAGTAGGACTCCCCTTTCCTAGTCCTACTAGGAGGAGGGAAGGAAGGAGGAGAAGGGAGAAGGAAAGGGGGGCGCCGCCCCCTTCCCTAGCCCAATTCGGACTAGAGGGGGAGGGGCGTGCGGCCTGCCCTGGCCGGCCCTCTCTCTCTCCACTAAGGCCCATGTGGCATGTTAGTTCCCCGAGGGGTTCCGGTAACCCTCCGGCACTCCGGTTTTCTCCTAAATCACCCAGAACACTTTCGGTGTCCGAATATAGCCGTCCAATATATCAATATTTATGTCTCGACCATTTCGAGACTCCTTGTCATGTCCATGATCATATCCGGGACTACAAACTACCTTCGGTACATCAAAACACATAAACTCATAATACTGATCGTCACCGAATGTTAAGCGTGCGGACCCTATAGGTTCGAGAACTATGTAGACATGACCGAGACACGTCTTCGGTCAATAACCAATAGCAGAACCTGGATTTTCATATTGGTTCCCACATATTCTACGAAGATCTTTATCGGTCAAACCGCATAACGATATACGTTGTTCCCCTTTTCATCGATATGGTACTTGCCTGAGATTCGATAGTCGGTATCTCAATACCTAGTTCAATTTCGTTACCGGCAAGTCTCTTTACTCATTCTATAATGCATCATCCCGTAACTAACTCATTAGTCACATTGCTTGCAAGTCTTATAGTGATGTGCATTACCGAGAGGGCCTAGAGATACCTCTCCGATACTCGGAGTGACAAATCCTAATCTTGATCTATGCCAACTCAACAAACACCATCAGAGACACCTATAGAGCATCTTTATAGTCACCCAGTTATGTTGTGACGTTTGATAGCACACTAAGTGTTCCTCCGGTATTCGGGGGTTGCATGATCTCATAGTCATAGGAACATGTATAAGTTATGGAGAAAGCAATAGAAACAAACTAAATGATCATCGTGCTAAGCTAACGGATGGGTCAAGTCAATCACATCATTCTCTAATGATGTGAACCTGTTAATCAAATGACAACTCATGCCTATGGTTAGGAAACATAACCATCATTGATTCAACGAGCTAGTCAAGTAGATGCATACTAGTGACATTCTGTTTGTCTATGTATTCACACATGTACTAAGTTTCCGGTTAGTACAATTATAGCATGAATAATAAACATTTATCATGATATAAGGAAATATAAATAAACAACTTTATTATTGCCTCTAGGGCATATTTCCTTCAGTCTCCCACTTGCACTAGAGTTAATAATCTAGATTACATTGTAATGATTCTACCACCCATGGAGTCTTGGTGTTGATCATGTTTTGCTCGTGAGAGAGGCTTAGTCAACGGGTCTGCAACATTCAGATCCATATGTATCTTGCAAATCTCTATGTCTCCCTCCTTGACTTGATCACGGATGGAATTGAAGTGTCTCTTGATGTGCTTGGTTCTCTTGTGAAATCTGGATTCCTTTGTGTCGGTGTCAAAACCGGCGGATCTCGGGTAGGGGGTCCTGAACTATGTGTCTAGGCCGGATGGTAACAGGAGGCAAGGGACACGAAGTTTTACCCAGGTTCGGGCCCTCTCGATGGAGGTAAAACCCTACGTCCTGCTTGATTAATATTGATGATATGGGTAGTACAAGAGTAGATCTACCACGAGATCGGAGAGGCTAAACCCTAGAAGCTAGCCTATGGTATGATTGTTGTTCTGTATGTTGTCCTACGGACTAAAACCCTCTGGTTTATATAGACACCGGAGAGGGTTAGGGTTACACAAAGTCGGTTACAATGGTAGGAGATCTGCATATCCATATCGCCAAGTTTGCCTTCCACGCCAAGGAAAGTCCATTCCGGACACGGGACGAAGTCTTCAATCTTGTATCTTCATAGCCCAGGAGTCCGGCTGAAGATATAGTCCGACCATCCGGACACCCCCTAATCCAGGACTCCCTCAGTAGCCCCTGAACCAGGCTTCAATGATGACGAGTCCGACGCGCGGTTTGTCTTCGGCATTGCAAGGCGGGTTCCTCCTCCAAGTACTTCATAGAAGATTTTGAACACAAAGATAGTGTCCGGCTCTGCAAAATAAGTTTCCACATATTGCCATAGAGAGAATAATATTTTCACAAATCTAATCTGCTGACGTATTCCGTAGTGTGACGCACCACGGCCAAGCCTTTATTCGAATCGTTTTATTATCCCACCTCAGCGCGTCATGCGAGGTGGTTTCCTTGGCACGTCTTGTCGAAACAGAGATCATGTCCCCTTATTTCGGGATTCTCATCAATACGGGTATGGGTAACCCAACCGCGCCACTGATTACGGCACTTGGGGATAAGCGAGTTTTACCAAGCTGGTGGGGACACATAGTTGCGTCCACCCATATAAGGGGATAAGGATCCACCTTTTCACCTACGCCTTCTTCCTCCTTTGCCTATCCATTCTTGCACACCCGAGCTCTAGCGCCCAAGTCCGCACTCCCCACCTCAACCTTCTCCAGCCATGTCCGGAGCGGGAGGCAAGTGGATGGTCTCCTCCGTTATGGAGGGACACATCAAAAGACTAAGGAAGGCCGGATACTTGTCTAACGACATCGCGCACCGGTTCCCTGAAGAGGGGCAGCTCGTCCCCACCCCTAGGCCCCATGAGAGGGTGGTGTTCCTCCCCCATTTCCTCCGCGGACTGGGCTTCCCTCTCCACCCATTTGTCCGGGGGATCATGTTCTACTATGGCCTGGATTTCCACGATCTGGCCCGGAACTCTGTCCTCAACATCTCGGCGTTTATCGTCGTGTGCGAGGCTTTCCTCCGCATCCGCCCCCATTTCGGCCTATGGCTCAAGACTTTCAACGTCAAGCCGAAGGTGGTGCGCGGCAACCAGGCGGAGTGCGGAGGCGCCATGGTGGGCAAGATGCCCAACGTCTTATGGCTCAAGGGCTCCTTTGTGGACACCCTGAAGGGGTGGCTATCGGGGTGGTTTTACATCACCGAGCCGCGCGACCCTGAATGGGTCGCAGCCCCTGAGTTCCGATCCGGACCCCCTACGCGGCTCACCTCTTGGAAGGAGACGGGCCTGTCGTGGGGTAAAAAATGAGAGCTGACCGGACTCCAAACATGCGTCCAAACCCTGGTGGACAAGAAGCTCAAACTTGTCAACGTAGTCTAAGTTATGCTCATCCGCCGGATCCTCCCATGTCAACAACGGGCTTTCAACCTGTGGGAGTTCGACCCGGCGTGGCACCGAACTCTGAGCAGGCTCTTCGACACGACGTACGAAGATGCCTGGAAGGTGCTTTTCAAGGGCGCCGAGGCCCCCGCATCCGCTACCGAGGATCGCGGATGCATTACGCAGCGTCACGCTCATGCGGTAAGCTGTTTTTACCTTTTACAGGGTATCAGTTTTTCATAGTTTGACTCCATGCGGGATCTAAGCTCCCTTACCTTTGACAGGATTGGCAGGAGACGTCCGGACAGATCAACTGTCCGGCTCCTTTGCCCGAAGGCCCAGCGGACGCTCGTTTGGCGAAGCTGCTGGTTCCGGCACCCCATGTGGTGCCGGAGAAGAAGGCCAAGAAGAAGGCCACGGGGACTCGAAAGAGTGCCCGGCGCCTGGAGGTGTCGGATCCCTCATCCGACGACTCCAAGACGCACTCCTCCCATGAAGACGAGGAGGAAGAAGAAGAGACTCCTCCCCCTCCAGCGGGGGAAGGGAAGAAAAGGAAGGCCGCCCCAACTGGGGAGGCCGAAGGGTCCAAGAAGGGGAAAACCCTTCCTCTGGACTACTCCACTGACGCCGACGACGTCGGAGAGGATTGGCCGCTCAGGGCCAAGCCCCTGGCTAAATCGTAAGTATCCGGATACCCGAGTAATTCATAGTATTCCTTTATTGCACAGCTTTCCCTTATGTCGAATATGTTTATGCAGCCCACCCAAAGACCGGCTCGACGCGTCGTCGAGCGGTTCACTGGACTCGTCGGATGTGAATTCGCTTCCGACGGCTTCCTCCCCCCGCCCTACGGACGACACCGAAGTGTTGTCCCAACAGGTTCCAATCCGGGAGGAGGTGGTCCTCGAGGCGCCGCAAGGCGACCTCCCGGACCCCAGGAGTGAAGGGGATAGAACCCCCCAGGGCTCCAAGTCCGGCCCTAGGCCGGACACCGCTCCGGAACCTTCAAAGGTTCCAGAGTCCGGCGGGGGACCTCCTTCCAAGAGGAGCAAGCCCACCGTGCCGGTGACCCCCGTCCAACCGGAGGCGCCGGACAATCTGTTGGAGGCGCTCCAAGGCGCCTCCATCAACAAGGAGCACCGCACCATTATGAGTGCGGTGGTCCAGAAGGTTCAGTCCGCCAAGAGCGGACTGACTGAAGCTTGTACTATCCTTTTAATAGGCTTTGAGGTAAGTAAAGAATGTGTAAATAATATTACCGCATAGACAGTAGCCCCTGATGCTCTGTTTGGCGTTCGGGAAGAAAAGCCGAATAGAGGATCAAATAAAATTCACAGGAGTCTAACAAATAGGAGTCAATATGCGTATGCAGGCTTCTCTGCTTGCGTCCGCCGCACTGACTGCAGAAGTGGACACGCTAAAGCAGAACTTCGAGTGGTCCGAGCAAGAGCTCGGGCATGCCAAGAAGCAGCTCGAGGACAATGAAGGTAAGAAATACCTTGTTTAAATATATATAAAAACGTGCAATTGCAAAAAATGACAGGATTATCATGGCTATTGTAGGGGCCACGTCTGAGGTGGCGACCCTTAAGCAAGCGCTGGTCGAGGCTGAGAAGAGGGCGGCCATGGAGCGCACCGAGCGGGAGAAGTACGAGGCCCAGGTTGGCAAGGTGCAGCAAGAGCTCCAGGTTCTCATGAAAAAACATGAGAGTTTGGAGCTTGACTCAAAGGCGCGAGCGTCCGAGCTCGTGACCCTCCAGGAGTTGGATGAGGTGAAGAAGATAGCGGCGGGTAAGGCATTCTTTATGCAAAGCAAACACATAAACATGAGTTACTCAATCCGGAGCTCTCCAGGAGCGTTCGCAGATCTTCCCCGGATTGTGTCCGATGCCGCCGCATTCTATCGAGCCGAGGAGGGCAGCTCGACAGAGAAGGTGTTCTGGTCTCAGTATGCTGAGGCCGGACACCCCGTGCCCCTGAGCGACCAGCTGAAGCAACTAGTCGAGCTCCACAAGGCGGCCGAACAGGCCATGAAGGGCCTCATAGTTCGGCTATGGCCTGGAGAGGCTCTTCCTGGGAGCTATTTCGGGTTGGTGCGGCGGCTGGTGGAGGCCTGTCCAAGGCTCGAAGTCATCAAGCGCTCCGTCTGCATTGAAGGTGCCCGTAGGGCCCTTGCTCGTGCTAAGGTGCACTGGGGCAAGCTGGATGCTGAGAAGCTTGTGAAGGACGGGCCACCGCCGGGGAAAGAGCATCGCAAGTCCGAGAATTATTATAAGGATGTTCTGAAGGGTGCCTGCCTTGTGGCGGATGAATGTTCTAGGGATGTAATTTTTGAGTGAAACTTGCTCGTTTTGTCCTATGCGCTGAAAACTTGTTCATATGCGCTAAGCAATGCTGTTGGAATTTAAAATATTACCTTATGTGCGGCTGTTTATCAATTATGAGAGATGGTGAGTCGTCGGCTTCTACCCCCGTGCCGCTAGTGCTGGGGTGTTCGGGGATAAACCTGAGCGCTCTTTTTCCCATGTTTGGGTCCTTCGAGGGTGGCGCTCAGCCCAATGAACAAGGCAATCGGACTATAATGCGTGAACACTCTCACTTAGCCATAGAATTCTATAATTTTAAATTTCTGCGAAGCCCCTGGTATTCGGAAGACCGAGTTCGGGGCGCTATCCATGCCTTGGCCGGACAGAGCCGACTCCTCGCTCTAAGCGGCATAAGTCTTTAGGGACTCAAAAAACCTCTCGAACAGCGACCAGCTCTCGCTTCATCATGACAGTCAGTTTTAGCTTTCTCCACTGAGGTGCTCGACCCAGCTCAACTGGGGCACAATCGCAGTGGTTCTCCTAGTGCTACCTTAGCCGATATAGCGGAACGTAAGGCACCAAAACATAGGAGCCGGGCAAACCCAACTATTGACCCAAGACATGATTCGGAGCCGATGCATATAATGCTATAAGTTCGGGGTGCCACACCTGTTAAAGTGTTCGGACTTCTCACACCATATTGAGGGGTACTAAAGCCCCTGGCGTATTGTGGCCGTACCAAAGTGTACGGGTGCAACATGTCATTAAGGAACATATATTAAAAAAAGGGTAATGCAAAAATAGACAAAAGCTATGCATTGTTTATTAAAAAGGGCTGCGATCAAAGCAGAACGATACAAATAATGCAATAAGCAAAACGTTGGACTATTTAACATGTCCGTTCAAGGGGCAGGCTGCGGAATGGTATGCGAAACAGGTATACTGCTCGTGATAGAGACCACCTGGGAGTTCCATAATGCGGCGTGGCTTGTCTGCTTTCCTGGTTCTTGCATCGTTTGTGCGGCAATTGAACTACCGAACAGGCCTTCCGAAGAATGGAGTCCTGAAAGTAAGAGAAAATTAAAAAATCGGCAGCCCCTGGTGCGGTTTAAGCTGTGTTTTGGGCGTGCCGTGATGGTGCCCCTCCCCATGTATCCATGGTATTTCTAGAGCATAGTTATGTATGCGAAGCACTGGCGTCGCCTTTTTGCGAGGGCTGGGGTTGGGGACGCATTGCTACGCCTGCTCGGATCGTGCCAGGCGGTCTTGTTGTAGGTTACTCCGGGCGCGCTTGACGGTGTCTGGTCGTTTAATGGCCGGACTGGAGAACTGCCTGGAGAGGCTGCTTTGTACTTCCGCTACAAGGGCCGCTGTTTGCTCCTCCGTTCGGAGGGAGCGTTCGGTGTTTCCATTGACCGTAATTACTCCTCGAGGGCCTGGCATTTTGAGCTTAAGGTATGCGTAGTGCGGTACCACATTGAACTTGGCGAATGCGGTTCGCCCGAGCAGTGCGTGATAGCCACTGCGGAATGGGACTATGTCAAAGATTAACTCCTCGCTTCGGAAATTATCCGGAGATCCGAAGACCACTTCAAGTGTGACTGAGCCTGTATAGTTGGCCTCTACACCTGGTATTACGCCTTTAAAGGTCGTTTTGGTGGGCTTAATCCTCGAGGGATCTATGCCCATTTTCCGCAAACTATCCTGGTAAAGCAGGTTCAGGCTGCTGCCGCCGTCCATAAGGACTCTAGTGAGATGAAATCCGTCAATAATTGGGTCTAGAACCAATGCGGCGAATCCGCCATGACGGATGCTAGTGGGGTGGTCCCTTCGATCAAAGGTGATCGGGCAGGAGGACCATGGGTTGAACTTTGGGGCGACTGGCACTATCGCGTATACGTCCCCTAACGCGCGCTTCCGCTCCCTCTTGGGGATGTGGGTTGCGTATATCATGTTCACCGTCCGCACTTGTGGGGGAAATCCCTTCTGTCCACTGTTGTTCGGCGGACGCGGCTCCTCATCATCATCGCTATGCGGCCCCTTGTCTGTATTTTCGGTATTTAACTTGCCTGCCTGCTTGAACACCCAACAATCCCTGTTGGTGTGATTGGCCGGCTTTTTGGGGGTGCCATGTATTTGGCACAAGCGGTCGAGTATTCGGTCCAAACTGGACGGGCCCCTAGGATTTCTTTTGAATGGCTTTTTCCATTGACCGGATTTATAGCCTCTGAATCCGGCATTAACTGCCGTATCCTCAGCATTGTCGTCGTTAGTGCGGTGCTTCTGCTTGTTGCGACGCGACCTGCCACTATTGTCCCTGGTATCCGAATTACCAGGGTTCTTGGTCATATTGTTGCTACGAGCAAGCCAGCTGTCTTCTCCCGTGCAAAAGCGGATCATGAGTGTCGTGAGTGCTGCCATAGATTTCGGCTTTTCCTGTCCAAGGTGCCGGGCAAGCCACTCGTCACGGATATTGTGCTTGAAGGCTGCTAGGGCCTCAGTGTCCGGACAGTCGACTATTTGATTTTTCTTTGTTAGGAACCGTGTCCAGAATTGCCTCGCCGATTCCTCTGGCTGCTGAATTACGTGGCTTAGGTCATCGGCGTCTGGGGGTCACACATAAGTGCCCTGGAAATTGTCGAGGAATGCAGCCTCCAGGTCCTCCCAACAACTGATTGATCCTGTTGGCAAGCTGTTAAGCCAATGCCGAGCTGGTCCTTTAAGCTTGAGTGGGAGGTATTTGATGGCGTGGAAATCATCGCCACGGGCCATGTGGATATGAAGGAGATAATCCTCGATCCATACCGCAGGATCTGTTGTGCCATCATATGATTCGACGTTTACGGGTTTGAAACCCTCGGGGATTTGATGATCCATTATTTCGTCTGTGAAGCATAGTGGGTGTGCGGCGCCTCTGTACTAGGCTATATCACGACGTAGCTCCAATGAGCTTTGTCTACTGTGTTCGGCCCTGCCGAATTTGTGGCCGGAGTGACAGTTACCGTCTTGAGTCGTGGGGCGCCCACGCGATCCGTAGATCGATCTTGTTTGCCTTGCCTTGTCCTCCAACATATATCGCAGGTCTGGCGCATTTTCCCGTGCCTTGGTACGGGGTGCGGCTTGAGTGGAGGGCCGAGAGGCCTCTCTGTCACGGCCACGAGGTGGCCGATCGGCCGTATCGAGTGTTGGTGATGTAGGTTTAAGTGCTTCCTCCTCTAATCGGGGTAGCAACCTGCGCTTTGGGTAGCTCTTGGAGGGGCGTTCGAGTTTATGCTCTTCGGCCGCAAGGACTTCAGTCCATCTGTCAACTAGCAAATCTTGATCAGCTCTAAGTTGTTGCTATTTTTTCTTGAGGCTTCTTGCCGTGGCCATAAGCCTGCGTTGAAAACGCTCTTGCTCGTCGGGATCCTCTAACACGACGAATTCGTCGTCGTCGAGGCTTGCCTCGTCTTCGGAGGGAGGCATATGATTATCGTCCTTGACCTCTCTGTCTGCCGCTCTCTCAAGAGGGCTGGTTTCTCCATCCTCCTGTGCTGAATCTTGTTGGAGGGGGTTTTCTTCGGCACTCTCCGGAGTATTATTATCTCCCGTGCTTGAATCACCGTATTTGTTTTGGCGGGATTTTGAGCGGCGCCGCTGACGCCGGCGCTTAGGCTGTTTCTTGGAGGGGTCATCCTCCGCTGTTCCATCGCCATCTCCTTCTTTTGGGGTGTCCACCATGTATATGTCATATGACGAGGTGGCTTTCCAGGGCCCGATAGGCGCTGGTTCTTCATCGTCTCCTTCATCGGCGTCCATACCGTCGATGTCTTCGGAGTCGAAGTCGAGCATGTCGGTTAAATCGTCGACAGTGGCTACAAAGTGGGTGGTGGGTGGGCTTTGAATTCCTTCATCGTCCGTATCCCAACCTTGCTGATCGTAGTCCGGCCAGGGCTCTCCTGATAAAGAGAGAGACTTTAGTGTCTTCAGAATATCGCCGAAAGGCGAGTGCTGGAAGATGTCCGCGGCAGTAAACTCCATGATCGGTGCCCAATCGGATTCGATCAGCAGGGGCGCGGAGGGTTCGGAGTCCGGAGAGGAGTACGGGTCCTTGGAGTCACGAGTCTCGCAGAGTGCGGGGCTGGTGTTCGGCTCGATCGCCGTTGGGATCGCAGCCCCTGAGGCGGCGTCCAACCACCCATCCTCGATCGGCGCAGTTGGCTCCAAATTAAGGGTCGAAGCCGATGCGAGTGCGGCCTCCAGGGCACTGTTCGGCGGCACAGCTAGATCATGCTCGTCGTGACAGTGCGGCGCGCTCGGCAGTGGCTCGAATCCGTCGAAGATCAAGTCCCCGCGGATGTCAGCCGTGTATTTTAAGCTTCCAAATCTAACCTGACGGCCAGGGGCATAGCTTTCGATCTGCTCTAGATGGCCAAGTGAATTGGCCTGCAGTGCGAAGCCGCCGAAGACGAAGATCTGTCCGGGGAGAAGGTCTCACCCTGGACTGCATCGCTATTGATGATCGTAGGAGCCATCGAGCCTGACGGCGACGACACAGAGGAACTCTCAATGAAAGCACCAATGTCGGTGTCAAAACCGGCGGATCTCGGGTAGGGGGTCCCGAACTATGCGTCTAGGCCGGATGGTAACAGGAGGCAAGGGACACGAAGTTTTACCCAGGTTCGGGCCCTCTCGATGGAGGTAAAACTCTACGTCCTGCTTGATTAATATTGATGATATGGGTAGTACAAGAGTAGATCAACCACGAGATCGGAGAGGCTAAACCCTAGAAGCTAGCCTATGGTATGATTGTTGTTCTGTATGTTGTCCTACGGACTAAAACCCTCCGGTTTATATAGACACCGGAGAGGGTTAGGGTTACACAAAGTCGGTTACAATGGTAGGAGATCTGCATATCCGTATCGCCAAGCTTGCGTTCCACGCCAAGGAAAGTCCCTTCCGGACACGGGACGAAGTCTTCAATCTTGTATCTTCATAGCCCAGGAGTCCGGCTGAAGATATAGTCCGGCTGAAAATATAAATAAACAACTTTATTATTGCCTCTAGGGCATATTTCCTTCAGTCTCCCACTTGCACTAGAGTCAATAATCTAGACTACATTGTAATGATTCTAACACCCATGGAGTCTTGGTGTTGATCATGTTTTGCTCGTGAGAGAGGCTTAGTCAATGGGTCTGCAACATTCAGATCCATATGTATCTTGCAAATCTCTATGTCTCCCTCCTTGACTTGATCACGAATGGAATTGAAGTGTCTCTTGATGTGCTTGGTTCTCTTGTGAAATCTGGATTCCTTTGCCAAGGCAATTGCACCAGTATTGTCACAAAAGATTTTCATTGGACCCGATGCACTAGGTATGACACCTAGATCGGATATGAACTCCTTCATCCAGACTCCTTCATTTGCTGCTTCTGAAGCAGCTATGTACTCTGCTTCACACGTATATCCCGCCACGACGCTCTGCTTGGAACTGCACCAACTGATAGCTCCACCATTTAATAAAAACACGTATCCAGTTTGTGACTTAGAGTCATCTGGATCAGTGTCAAAGCTTGCATCGACGTAACCGTTTACGATGAGCTCTTTGTCACCTCCATATAGGAGAAACATATCCTTAGTCCTTTTCAGGTATTTCAGGATGTTCTTGACCGCTGTCCAGTGATCCACTCCTGGATTACTTTGGTACCTCCCTGCTAAACTAATAGCAAGGCACACATCAGGTATGGTACACAGCATTGCATACATGATAGAACCTATGGCTGAAGCATAGGGAATGACTTTCATTTTCTCTCTATCTTCTGCAGTGGTCGGGCATTGAGTCTGACTCAACTTCACACCTTGTAACATAGGCAAGAACACTTTCTTTGCCTGATCCATTTTGAACTTCTTCAAAACTTTATCAAGGTATGTGCTTTGTGAAAGTCCAATTAGGCGTCTTGATCTATCTCTATAGATCTTGATGCCCAATATATAAGCAGCTTCACTGAGGTCTTTCATTAAAAAATTCTTATTCAAGTATCCTTTTATGCTATTCAGAAATTCAGTATCATTTCCGATCAACAATATGTCATCTACATATAATATCAGAAATGCTATAGAGCTCCCACTCACTTTCTTGTAAATACAGGCTTCTCCAAAAGTCTGTATAAAACCATATGCTTTGATCACACTATCAAAGCGTATATTCCAACTCCGAGAGGCTTGCACCAGTCCATAAATGGATCGCTGGAGCTTGCACACTTTGTTAGCACCTTTTGGATTGACAAAACCTTCTGGTTGCATCATATACAACTCTTCTTTAAGATATCTGTTAAGGAATGCAGTTTTGACATCCATTTGCTAAATTTCATAATCATAAAATGTGGCAATTGCTAACATGATTCGGACGGACTTAAGCATCGCTACAGGTGAGAAGGTCTCATCGTATTCAACTCCTTGAACTTGTCGAAAACCTTTTGCAACAAGTCGAGCTTTGTAGACAGTAACGTTATCGTCAGTATCAGTCTTCTTCTTGAAGATCCATTTATTCTCTATGGCCTGCCGATCAACGGGCAAGTCAACCAAAGTCCACACTTTGTTCTCATACATGGATCCCATCTCAGATTTCATGGCCTCAAGCCATTTTGCAGAATCTGGGCTCATCATCGCTTCCTCATAGTTCGTAGGTTCGTCATGGTCAAGTAACATGACCTCCAGAATAGGATTACCGTACCACTTTGGTGCAGATCTTACTCTGGTTGACCTACGAGGTTCGGTAGTAACTTGATCAGAAGTTTCATGATCATCATCATTAACTTCCTCACTTACTGGTGTAGGAATCACTGGAACTGATTTCAGTGATGAACTACTTTCCAATAAGGGAGCAGGTACAATTACCTCATCAAGTTCTACTTTCCTCCCACTCACTTCTTTCGAGAGAAACTCCTTCTCTAGAAAGGATCCATTCTTAGCAACGAATAACTTGCCTTCGGATCTATGATAGAAGGTGTACCCAACAGTCTCCTTTGGGTATCCTATCAAGACACATTTTCTCTGATTTGGGTTCAAGCTTATCAGGTTGAAGCTTTTTCACATAAGCATCGCAGCCCCAAACTTTAAGAAATGACAACTTGGGTTTCTTGCCAAACCATAGTTCATAAGGTGTTGTCTCAACGGATTTAGATGGTGCCCTATTTAACATGAATGCAACCGTATTGAAAGCATAAACCCAAAACGATAGTGGTAAATCAGTAAGAGACATCATAGATCGCACCATATCTAGTAAAGTACAATTACGACATTCAGGCACACCATTACACTGTGGTGTTCCGGGTGGCGTGAGTTGCGAAACTATTCCGCATTGTTTCAAATGAAGACCAAACTCGTAACTCAAATATTCTTCTCCACGATCAGATCATAGAAACTTTATTTTCTTGTTATGATGATTTTCCACTTCACTCTGAAATTCTTTGAACATTTCAAATGTTTCAGACTTATGTTTCATTAAGTAGATATACCCATATCTGCTCAAATCATCTGTGAAGGTGAGAAAGTAACGATATCCGCCGCGAGCCTCAATGTTCATTGGACCACATACATCAGTATGTATGATTTCCAATAACTCTGTTGCTCGCTCTATTGTTCCGGAGAATGGAGTTTTAGTCATCTTGCCCATGAGGCATGGTTCGCAAGTACCAAGTGATTCATAATCAAGTGATTCCACAAGTCCATCAGAATGGAGTTTCTTCATGTGCTTTACACCAATATGACCCAAATGGCAGTGCCACAAATAAGTTGCACTATCATTATGAACCCTGCATCTTTTGGCTTCAATACTATCAACATGTGTATCACTACTATCAAGATTTAGTAAAAATAGACCACTCATCAAGGGTGCATGACCATAAAAGATATTACTCATATAAATAGAACAACCACTATTCTCTGATTTAAATGAATAACCGTCTCGCATCAAACAAGATCCAGATATAATGTTCATGCTCAGCGCTGGCACCAAATAACAATTATTTAGGCCTAAAACTAATCCCGAAGGTAGATGTAGAGGTAGCGTGCCGACGGCGATCACATCGACTTTGGAACCATTTCCCATGCGCATCGTCACCTCGTCCTTAGCCAATCTTCGCTTAATCCGTAGCCCATGTTTCGAGTTGCAAATATTAGCAACAGAACCAGTATCAAATACCCAGGCACTACTGCGAGCATTAGTAAGGTACACATCAATAACATGCATATCAAATATACCTTTCACTTTGTCATCCTTCTTCTCCGGCAAATACTTGGGGTAGTTCCGCTTCCAGTCTCAGGCTTTGTCATCCTTTGTAGTAGAAGCACCCAGTCTCAGGCTTAGGTCCAGACTTGGGTTTCTTCACTTGAGCAGCAACTGGCTTGCTGTTCTTTTTGAAGTTCCCCTTCTTCCCTTTACCCTTTTTCTTGAAACTGGTGGTCTTGTTGACCATCAACACTTGATGCTCCTTCTTGATTTCTAGCTCCGTAGCCTTTAGCATCGCGAAGAGCTCAGGAATCGTCTTATCCATCCCTTGCATATTATAGTTCATCACGAAGCTCTTGTAGCTTGGTGGCAGTGATTGAAGAACTCTGTCAATGACACTATCATTAGGAAGATTAACTCCCAGCTGAGTCAAGTGGTTGTGGTACCCAGACATTCTAAGTATATGTTCACTGACAGAACTATTCTCCTCCATTTTGCAGCTATTGAACTTATTAGAGACTTCATATCTCTCAATCTGGGCATTTGCTTGAAATATTAAATTCAACTCCTGGAACATCTCATATGCTCCATGACATTCAAAACGTCATTGAAGTCCCGGTTCTAAGCCGTAAAGCTTGGCAGACTGAACTATCGAGTAGTCATCAGCTTTGCTATGCCAGGTGTTCACAACATCTGGCGTTGCTCCTGCAGCGGGTTTGTCACCTAGCGGTGCTTCCAGGACGTAATTCTTCTATGCAGCAATGAGGATAATCCTCAAGTTACGTACCCAGTCCGTGTAGTTGCTACCATCATATTTCAACTTAGCCTTCTCTAGGAACGCATTAAAATTCAACGGAACAACAGCAAGGGCCATCTATCTACAATAGCATAGACATGCAAAATACTATCAAGTACTAAGTTCATCTTTCAAATTAAAGTTCAATTAATCAAATTACTTAAGAACTTCCACTTAGATAGACATCTCTCTAATCTTCTAAGTGATCACGTGATCCATATCAACTAAACCATCTCCGATCATCACATGAGATGGAGTAGTTTTCAATGGTGAACATCACTATGTTGATCATATCTACTATATGATTCATGCTCGACCTTTCGGTCTCAGTGTTCCGAGGCCATATCTGCATATGCTAGGCTCGTCAAGTTTAACCCGAGTATTCTACGTGTGCAAAACTGGCTTGCACCCGTTGTATGTGAACGTAGAGCTTATCACACCCGATCATCACGTGGTGTCTCAGCACGACGAACTGTAGCAACGATGCATACTCAGGGAGAACACTTATACCTTGAAATTTAGTGAGAGATCATCTTATAATGCTACCGCCGAACTAAGCAAAATAAGATGCATAAAGGATAAACATCACATGCAATCAATATAAGTGATATGATATGCCCATCATCATCTTGTGCCTTTGATCTCCATCTCCAAAGCACCGTCGTGATCACCATCGTCACCGGCTTGACACCTTGATCTCCATCGAAGCATTGTTGTCGTCTCGCCAACTATTGCATCTACGTCTATCGCTACCGCTTAGTGATAAAGTAAAGCAATTACATGGCGATTGCATTTCATACAATAAAGCGACAACCATATGGCCAGGGGCGGAGCTACGTGAGGGCCAAACTGGGCCCTGGCTCGCCCAGCCCAAGAGAAAATAGGGAAGGAAGACAGAAAAACTGGGCCTAAAACTCAAGTGTTAAGTGTAGTTTCTGTGTCTGGCCCGCCCAACAATTGGCCCATAGCTCCGCCGCTGCATATGGCTCCTGCCAGCTGCCGATAATTGTGTTACAAAACATGGTCATCTCATACAATAAAATTTAGCATCATGTCTTGATCATATCACAACATAACATGCCCTGCAAAAACAAGTTAGTCGTCATCTACTTTGTTGTTGCAATTTTTACGTGGCTCCTACGGGCTGAGCAAGAACCGTTCTTACCTACACATCAAAAACCACAACGCAGTATAGTGATTGCTTTTTGATCTTCAGAAAGAACTCTGTTCATTGAATTCGATTCAACTAAAGTTGGAGAAACTGACACCCACCAGCCACCCGTGTGCGGAGCACATTGGTAGAACCAGTCTTGCGTAAGCGTACGCATAATGTTGGTCTGGGCCGCTTCATCCAACAATACCGCTGAATCAAGAATCAACTAGTGATGGCAAGCAATATGTATATACCCACGCCCACAACTCCTTTGTGTTCTACTCGTGCATATAACATCTACGCATAGACCTAGCTCAGATGCCACTGTTGGGGAACGCAGTAATTTCAGAAAAAAAATCTTACGCACACGCAAGATCTATCATGGTGATGTATAGCAACGAGAGGGGAAGAGTGTTGTCCACGTACCCTCATAGACCTTAAGCAGAAGCATTATGACAACGCGGTTGATGTAGTCGTACGTGTTCACAATCCGACTGATCCTAGTACCGAAAGTATGGCACCCCCGCAATCTGCACATGTTCGGCTCGGTGACGTCCCACGAACTCTCGATCCAGCTGAGTGTCGAGGGAGAGCTTCGTCAGCACGACGGCGTGATGGCGGTGATGATGAAGCTACCGGCGCAGGGCTTCGCCTAAGCATTACGACGATATGACCGAGGTGGATTATGGTGGAGGGGGGGCACCGCACACGGCTAAGGGATCAATGATCAACTTGTGTGTTCTAGGGTGCCCCCTGCCCCCGTATATAAAGGAGCAAGGGGGAGGCCGGCCGGCCCTTGTGGTGCGCATTTCCTAGTCCTACTAGGAGTAGGACTCCCCTTTCCTAGTCCTACTAGGAGGGGGAAAGGAAGGAGGAGAAGGGAGAAGGAAAGGGGGGGCGCCGCCCCCCTTCCCTAGCCCAATTCGGACTAGAGGGGGAGGGGCGTGCGGCCTGCCCTGGCCGGCCCTCTCTCTCTCCACTAAGGCCCATGTGGCACGTTAGTTCCTCGAGGGGTTCCGGTAACCCTCCGGCACTCCGGTTTTCTCCTAAATCACCCGGAACACTTCTGGTGTCCGAATATAGCCGTCCAATATATCAATCTTTATGTCTTGACCATTTCGAGACTCCTCGTCATGTCCCTGATCATATCCGGGACTACGAACTACCTTCGGTACATCAAAACACATAAACTCATAATACCGATCGTCACCAAATGTTAAGCATGCGGACCCTATAGGTTCGAGAACTATGTAGACATGACCGAGACACGTCTTCGGTCAATAACCAATAGCGGAACCTGGATTTTCATATTGGCTCCCACATATTCTACGAAGATCTTTATCGGTCAAACCGCATAACGATATACGTTGTTTCCTTTGTCATCGGTATGGTCCTTGCCCGAGATTCGATCGTCGGTATCTCAATACCTAGTTCAATCTCGTTACCGGCAAGTCTCTTTACTCGTTCTGTAATGCATCATCCCGTAACTAACTCATTAGTCACATTGCTTGCAAGGCTTATAGTGATGTGCATTATCGAGAGGGCCCAGAGATACATCCCCGATACTTGGAGTGACAAATCCTAATCTTAATCTATGCCAACTCAACAAACACCATCGGAGACACCTGTAGAGCATCTTTATAGTCACCCAGTTACGTTGTGACGTTTGATAGCACACTAAGTGTTCCTCCGGTATTTGGGGGTTGCATGATCTCATAGTCATAGGAACATGTATAAGTTATGGAGAAAGCAATAGCAACAAACTAAACGATCATCGTGCTAAGCTAACGGATGGGTCAAGTCAATCACATAATTCTCTAATGATGTGATCCCGTTAATCAAATGACAAGTCATGTCTATGGTTAGGAAACATAACCATCATTGATTCAACGAGCTAGTCAAGTAGAGACATACTAGTGACATTCTGTTTATCTATGTATTCACACATGTACTAAGTTTCCGGTTAATACAATTCTAGCATGAATAATAAACATTTATCATGATATAAGGAAATATAAATAAACAACTTTATTATTGCCTCTAGGGCATATTTCCTTCAGAAGTGTCATGTAGTCGACGTTCACATAATACCACTAGAGGAAGAACAACATACATATCATCAAAATATTGAAAGAATACCAACTTCACATGATTATTTATAACAAGACTTCTCCCATGTCCTCAAGAACAAGAGTAACTACTCGCAAATCATATTCATGTTGAAGATCATATGTGTATTGAATATGCTTAAGGATCTAAACATATAATCTTCCACCAAATAAATCAACTAGCATCAACTACAAGATGTAATCAACACTACTAGCAACCCACACGTACCAATCTAAGGTTTTGGGACAAAGATTGAATACAAGAGATGAACTAGGGTTTGAGATGAGATGGTGTTGGTGAAGATGTTGATGAAGATTGGTCCTCCCATGATAAGAGGATCATTGCTGATGTCGATGGCTTCGATTTTCCCCTCCCGAAGGGAAGTATTCCCGGCGAAATTGCTCCGCTGGAGAGCAGAAGTGCTTCTGCCAAGGTTCCGCCTCGAAATGGCGGCGCTTCGTCCCGAAAGTCTCTCCATTATTTTTCTCTAGGGAAAAACTCTTCATATAGCAGAAGATGGGCACCGGAGGCCAGCTGTGGGCCCCACAAGGCATCAGGGCGCACCCTATTGACTTGTGAGCAGCAGGTGGCCCCTCTCTGGTATTTTTTTGTTTCAATATTTTTTATATATTCAATAAAAAGTCTGCATGAAGTTTCAGGTGATTTGGAGCTCCGTAGAATAGCTATCTCCGTTGTAGCTCTTTTAGGTTCCGAATTCCAGCTGCTGGCAATCTCCTTTTCCATGCAAATCATGCAAATTAAGTGATAAAATGCATTAGAATTGCATCATAAAGTGAAGAAATGACCAAAAACATTATAAAAGACAGTAGGAAAACATTGCAAAATGGACATATCAAGCACTGGCTCGTGGGGGAGCAAATTGGCGGCACCGCTCATGTCCTCCCGCACGGCCCTGGACATCCACCGCGAGTGATGGTGGCTCCGCGTCCAGCAGGCGAAGAAAAGAAGGTATGTTCGCGGAGGTCGACGCGGCGGCGGAGGAATTTGATGACGGCACAAACGACGCCGCCTGCTCTGCGTCGACCGCGCGCCACCGACACAACGACGAGGCCGACATGTCCATGGTCACCACAGATAGCGAGTAAGAGTAGAACGGGTGAGGCTGCCGCCGCTTGGGTCCCAGGAAGGCCATCGCCACCATCTTGCCTAGCCTTATAATCGGTGAGCTTGCCCACTTCGCGGAGGCAAAGACCACTATTCTTTCTCTCGTGCTGAAGCTAAACTTGGTGGGCTCATCGCTGACTGGTGAGATTGCCCGCTTTTGCAGAGGCAGAGGCTATTCTTTTCTTCCTGCTGAAACTCCAGTTCCAGGCATCATGGCCAGCCGACGAGCTTGCTGCCAGACATGAGGAAGACATATCATGGGAAACAGGCACAGGCGATTATTTAGACGAGGTTAGAATAGTGTTTAATTGAAATATGTCAAAGATGTAATGAATGTGCTCCAGTTTAGATGAAAATCATTCGGTTTTGTGTAAAAATTATCTAAGTCTGAATAAAACTTGTCCAATTTATTTAAATTTGCATCGAATGTGATCAAACATTTGCGGCTAGTTTTGAATGACAGGCTTCCGTATCAGTGTCCGGACCCATGTCGACACCTTTCCCACGATGACGTTCGGTCATATTTCATGGTACTCCTCGGCCAACTTGTCAATCTTGTCCCCCATGGTGCCCATCTGCTGCTGGACGCCCTCCTCCTTCATGCCACTGTTTCTTTCCTCCATGGCGCCCATCTTCTTCTCCATGGCGCCCATCTGCTGCTGGACGCCCTCCTCCATTCCTATCTGCTACTGGACGACCTGATCCTCCATGACGCCCATCTGCTGCTGGACGCCCTCCTCCATTCCTATCTGCTGCTGGACGATCTGATCCTCCATGACGCCCATCTTCTTCTCCATGGCGCCCTTCCCCTTGATGCAGATCTTCTCCGTGGCGCCGGTCTCCGGCTCAGCTTCCATGGCGCCCGCATCCTCCCTCATCTCCATGGAACCAATCTGGAAACATTCTCCTTTCATGTTGAACAACCTGTTTTTTTTCTCTCCTACCCCGCTCAACCTTTTGCCATGGCTTATAAAAGGATGGAAAGAACATTATCCACAGCGTGCAGATTTTGTTTCACACTTGAGAAAGGAAAAACGGGAGGGGGAGGGGTTTCCATGGGGGAGAACGAGGGAATCGAGGAGGAAGAGAACGCTCGTGAACAAGGCTAGGAGAGGTTCGAAGAGAATTTAATGTTCCACGCATAAAGGTTTTGGGAAAATCTGGTTTTCATAAGGTGACTTAAGCACATGAACGGAGGATGTAAGTGAAACATGTTTCATGCCACATTTGTTTAAGCAGCCCTACACCATGTGTAGTGGCATTATTTGACCGTTCCGGAGCTCGGAACTCACCAAACCACCAACAAGTCAAGAACATCCGTCCCCTTGAATCCAGGGCCACGCCGATTCCGGGACAAGAATTTACCACCTCACGTCGCATTTCCTTTTCTCCTCGTGCTCGCTCGCTCGCCCGCTCGGCCCCTCAAGTATACACTTGTCTAGCCTTCCACACGCTAGACAACAAACGCGAACCCGCGCCTCCCCCTCTGCTCTGCCTGCGCCCGCCCGCCCGCTCACAGGCGCTGCCAGGCAGTGCCATTACTGCCCCCACCCGTCTCTCCGGGCCCGAGCACGCCAGGGACACCGGATTCCTCGTCATGGCCGGTGACCGCCGCGGCGGCTCGCCCACGGCGGAGCGCCGGCGGGGGATCCGGCGCCTCCTGCTGCCCCGCGGGGAGGCCTCCTCCTCCTCGTCGTCCTCGGTGCCGTTGCCTCCCCCGGCCGCGGCCGAGGTAGGGCGGAGGAAGGGCTTCGCCGCCGCGGCGCTGCGCGGGCTGGGCTGCACGTCGGCCGCGGCCTCGCAGGCGTACGCGCCAGGGGCGGGCTCCGCGGCTGCGGCGGCCGTGCGGTCCTCGGCCGACTGGCACGGGCGAAGGAAGAAAGGGAAGGACAAGAGGAAGGAGAGGGGAGGGGGAGGGGGAGGTGGAGGCGGCCTTGTGGGCGGAGGGATCGGCGGCGACGTGTGGTGCGCCCCGGGGATACCGTTCGCCGCGGAGGCGTCGTCCGTGGACTGCGTGGTGGCGCGCCACCAGATGCTGGGGAGGGGCCGCGGCGGCGACGCCGAGAGGCCGCACAGAGAGGTGAGTGGCAGATGCTTCCTGGCTTGTTTGGATCTGCTCGCGCTCACGGCTTGTCCATTTCGCAGGATTGCTTGTTGTTCTTGCTGGTTAGTTATTCTCAGTTTTCTTAGCACCATTTCTCATGTGTGTCTGTTTTTGTGCTTTTTTTGAACTCGTTTTTTGTCTGTTGCTGAAAAGAAAGCGTGTGTTCTCCTCCAAGCATTCAGATTTTCTGGTGGCTGTTCTGCTCCGAAATCTTCCATTTCAATTTCACATTTGCGCCCTTAAATGCAATGTTCTGTTTAAGCATCTGAAACAGTGCTCCACGACCACGTTTGATGCCACCGAATTCTCCGTATGCAAGTGGGATGAATGAATCTCTCGCCATGTTCTGCCAGCCAGCTGACGCTGCGTTTCTCATGTGACATCCATCCACAGCGGCCCTGCCTGTCCCGGAGGGCGAGCATGCAGGAGCAGATGTCCTCGTCCTTCATGGAGTCGCCGCCGCCGCCGCCGCCGCTGCATCACTTGGACGGCCCCTTCTTCGGCGCCGACCTGCTCCCCTCCGCGCGCCTCCGCCGGATGCGCGGCTACCGCCCCTCCCCCGGCGGCCTCGAAGAAGAGGTACGATACAGCACACCAGCCTCAGCACCAGTACTAAATACAGCACACCAGCCTCAGTACCAGTATCGCCTTGCGTTTGCTTGCACGCTTGACCCGCATCTAATGCCTTCCCCGCCTCGGCGTCCAGCGGTCGGTGCGCGATTACGTTGCCATAAGATTCCCGTGCGTATGATAATGCTACTACTAGTCTAGCCAGGGTTGTCATTGTGTGTGATCTGACAATGTTCGTGCCTGTAACCCCTGGGCGTTGGAGGTGGTTGACTTGCTTCTTTCGTGCGCTAAACGTGACGTGAGACCGTGGCCTTCTCGTTGGTTAACTAACGAACCCATGATTAAGCGGCTCCGGCCACGGAGCTCCGCTGCGCTGTGTGGCCATGGAGAGAGACCTGTCGACCATGGCATGCAGATGCAGACTACCAAGTGCAAATGCTAGAGACACACTTGCGCTCAACCATGGCCACGCTGATGATGGTGACATGGTCGGTCAAATGGTGTTCAAACTATGCTGTTTCGGAACTCTGGGGAAGGGGCGTGGTGGATGTGGAACACCTGAGCATGACAACCCATAATGTGACTTTATTTTCATTCATTCTCTTTTCGGCATGCTGTTCTAGCGGATCGTACAGTAGGTGGGGAATGGGGATGGGCATTCTGGTGGGTGAATGATGGCTTTCAGACTTTGCCTCGGCGGTGCCCAGCTCGTCTGCCTGACTCGACTGGTCTTTTGCTGCTCAGGGGGGCCGGGCACCCTCATGATTTGCCTGTTGCTTCAGTCATAATCAGATCTCATGTTGTGGCCATTCCTTGTGTATTTCGTGATCACCTGGCTGGTGAGGGCTCTTATCTTATTGTTGGATGTGAAGATCCACCGGCGTTTCTTGTCCCTGTAGGCAACTATCAAAGATACGCAGAATGCAGAAAGTGGGTGGGGCAATTTAACATGCTTAGGGCAGGTGACATTTCCTAATTGGTTGGTTGGAGGAAACCTCTTTCTTGGTCTTGCCACTGACCCATGGGTCTAAGCGTGATACTAACTGAGAAATGAGCTACCCATTTGCATGCTACCTGAAGTATAACCTTTATAACCTTGTTGCATGTATTTTGGAGAGAAAATCGTAGAAAAATACACGATAAAGATAAAAGTATGAAATAATCGACATGTTATCCATGGGCCTGAAAGTACCAATTTGTAGTAAGCCATATCATGTTGATAATGCTCACTTCTTTATTCTTTCATGCTTGTTACCATAAATTGAACATTTTTAATGGAAGCATGCCCATCATCTAAGGTCATGGGTGTGCAGTGATTTCTGTCTAATGAAATGCAAGCAGGCTATGTCAGTTTCGAATGCTTACCTTTCTCATATGTATGGCAGATCATGATGTTTCAGACAAGAGTGTTGTTGGGAGGAATGAATGTGTATGATCGGTACCAGGATTGGCGCCTCGATGTCGACAACATGACTTATGAGGTCTGTCTTCCTCCCCCCCTCCCGTGTTCTGTAACAACACTTGGCATCATCATCGTGATGAACCAACTTCGTCTTAACAGGAGTTGCTTGAGCTTGGAGAAAGAATAGGACATGTCAACACAGGGCTACGCGAGGATGAGATAGTTCGCAACCTTAGGAAGGTCAAGCCTGATTCGTCATTCCAGTTTCCGACGGAAGTGGAGAAGAAATGCAGTATTTGTCAAGTACGCTCTCGCAGTTCCCGCTGCTTCTCTTTATATACATCGTTTGTGCAAGTGTTTAAACCGGGTCTGTCTATTCTGATGGATGTTGCAGGAAGAGTTTGAAGCAAATGACGAGATGGGGAGGCTGGGCTGCGGCCACAGCTACCATGTTTACTGCATCAAGCAGTGGCTTTCTCAGAAGAACGTTTGCCCGGTTTGCAAGACCGCTGTCACCAAGACTTGAACAAGTCCCGACCCCGGGCTACACCTATTGTGTACCTGGGTGGACCTAAAATGAAAAGTTTCACTTTGTTGCGTCTTGTACAGTCCGTTACATGTATTATTATTGTCTAAACACATCGTCCATTCTTTTGCATTTCCAGATAGAAATGCCATATTGCGGCCATCTTTTATCAAACATATGGGTTCTGATGCGCTCCTTTAAGATGATGATGTGATGTCCAAGCGTTTTGCAGAACAGACCTAGGCTCAGGTTGCTGAATTGTGCTGTAGTGCTTATTTTTATACTAATTTGTAGTGAAAAATTAGCCACAAAAGCAGACAAAGCGGATCAAGCAAACACTGAAAATAGATAACGGGTTTCTAATCCACTGAATTTTATTAAACTTCTTGGGCTATCTACAAGCAATAGCGAAATATTATTTCCTCTCTTGCATGAATGTGAGTGTCAGCGAGCCATGCGGATGTAAGAGCATTTACAGCAGCAATTTTCAAAATAGATGACCCAACTTTGTACTAACTTTAGTACAAAGTTAGATCATCTATTTTGGAACGGAGGGAGTACAAATTTGAACCCTCAAACATCCGCCGACCGGAAGGGCCTCAAATTTGGCCATTTGCAACCACAAACCCTGTCCAAATCACCTAATACATGCAAACCCATGCACGTCGACCTTAGAAAGTGTAGTCCATGTTGGGCCGACGGGACTGTTAATAAACACCAAATAAATAGTTGTACTTAAGATTTTTCACATCCATATTGGGCCAACGGGTTTCAAATGTTTAGTCCCACCTTGCCACATGAGGAGCTAGTCGACTGGTTTAAATAGTCGGGCCGTCTAGCTGCGATAAGCTTCAGCCATCATTGCACCCTTAATTAAGAAGATGGACTATTACTATTAATCTTCTCTGCTTATTACAGAGAAAATAAATAGTCATGGCACGGCTCTTTTTGAATCACAATGTATCGACCGCACTATCAACATATATGAATGTTTTTATATCTCTTTCATTATAGTAGGGCTAGCAACGTACATGAACGAGATGAACTTGACGCTTAATGAACGCCACTGTCGAAGCAAAAGCACGCCAGAGCTTGCAACTTTGTTGCATCCTTCACACTATGTAGAGATGAGAGAGGAAGGAGATTCGGGTGGCTGCAGGTGAGACCGTTATGACCTGGAGCGGGGTGCCCGCCGCCCTCGTATCGTCCCTACATCTAGTCCTGATTTGAGGGATACCGATTAGTCCGGTTTAGGGATTAAGTGATGAGTCCGGTTGGATCAACTTTTTTTTGACCAGACGGACGTTTAGAAACTACATGAGGGGGTCGGGCTGTAGATGTTCTAAGGAAAAAAGACTGACATTTACACGAAGCACGATCTTGTGCAGAAGCGTGAGTATCTCGTGGAAATTATAGTACACCACGAAAGTAGAAGCCAATTTGCCATCCGATTCCTGCCTTACAGACTCCGTCATATCATCGCACTTTTGCCAAAAAAAGATCGTCGCACTAAGTAAAGAGGGTCACACACAGGGACGATTCTACCGGGGGCTTTAACAGGCTCAAGCTCCCCCTCCAGCACTGTAAAATTTGTTTCTACTACTAATTTTAAGGCCCAGCCCAACTACTTGCAGGCCCAATCCAACACATATTTACATGACCCAGGCAGCCCAGCCCGCTCTCCATTTTTTTCTAGATTCGCCACTGGTCACACATGAAAGTGTTCTGAAGAGATATAGGAAAGTAAACCACGATGTTTCGATCGCATACCCCACAGACATGTCAAAGGCGTAAGAAATGCAACAGATAGTATCAATCCTACCAGTATTGTACAGTCTACATATCCGGCCAAAACATCATACAATTTTAAGTGCTTCCATCAATACAAACATGATCGTACACTTTTATTTAATTTTGCTAACAATCATCAGTACCAGGGTAGGCGCGAAGCAAAATTTAGTTGAATCATCTTCAATCCCTCCTTTTGGTAATGTACATAGCATTTACAGGCGACACACTACACTAACGATCAACGGTTCTGAAGAAACAAACTAGAAGCTTGGTCTGCGCAAAGGAGACAGAAAAAAACACCTCTGCTACTCACCACTTCACTGACATTTTGGTGATTACAGTACCATCCGGTTCCAGTGTAGGATGACCATCGTGCAATGTCGTGTGGCAGTTCTGATGTATACAATGGCGTGTGGCAGTTCTGATGTATACGTGCAGTAAGAGCTTAAGAAGACACATCATCGTGTTGAGAGAGGAACTCTATTATGCAAGGGTACACTTCATGGACAGCCTACACGATAGCACAGAGCAATGTAAGAATCAAAGACTGAACTGGGTCCCTTAAGTACACACATATGCAGTTATGCACACATACCTTCCGCCCTCCAACCAGGTCATAATGTGCATAGTGAGGGCCTTCAGGTTTGCCAAAAACCTTATAGGTGACCAGATGCTGAGGAATTACTTTCACGGTTTCTGCAAATACAATGAAAAGTCAACTGTTAAAAGTAGATCTCCAACGAAATTCTGGAGCAACTCATAATCAAACAATGACAGTGTTATGGACAATAGGTCAAGGCCCAATGGCACGGTGTGGCATTGCTAAGCCTAAAACCAAACGCCCCATAAGCTAGGATTCGTCCCCAGGAATTACTATTCACCTGATAAGTATCAGGTCAACAGTACAGTGACCAACCATTTGAGGAGACAAGTATAGCAGGTTAAATAGTTAATAAAGGATATCTTTTTGGCAAGGCAAGTGGTGGGTGAATAGGAAGATAAGGATACTGTTCGTTAAGTTAGGATTGTATTCTTAGATACCAAGTTAGACTTTTCCCTACAAGGGGGCGCAGCCCCATATGGATGATCTCTCCTCATCCCCAGCCCCATGGCTGGCCAACCCTCTCTCCTCGAGCAGTACCCCACGTTGTCACATTCATCTGTCTTAGGAGTTAGGACTGGTGCCTATCTTAAGCACGTGACAGATAGTCTACGTATATTGTGTAAGACCACCACCCACTTGCGCAAGGTGGTATATTTTGAACACACCGTGGAACCTTGGTGACCCTAGGCTCCTGGCTTGTGAGCTTAATCCCAGTCCCAGCCCAAAAATTTGAAACTGGTCCTAATACGTTAAGTACTAGGTGACGAATGAGCTCTCATTGCAAAACAACACGTTAAAATGGAACTTGTTGCCATACCGTAAACAGCTTCTGGGGGGCAAATCAGATCCTCGTCTCCAGCAAGGGCAAGCACCGGAACTTTGATTTTCCCTAAATGCTCTTTGAAGAAAAAAGTACCAGCCCTGTTTCGCAGCCCACCGTCACGGAATGAGGTCGCCAACTGTAATAACACCTTTGCTGGTACTGTGCCTGAATATTACATCAAGTTGTCACAAGAAATGTGAGAGCTTTTGTAGTAAAACTAACCATATAAAGATGAATTATCATGGTCAATTGTGCTGTGGCGTTTGGTAAAACTCGCTTAAAGTCTGCAGCTGCCCTATTATCTTCTTTAAAAGATGATTATAACAGTCAAACTTGACAAGTTTAGTGCACAACATATGGGTAGCATCTAATGCCTTGAATCCATCACCTTGCACTAAGATGAAACTGTTAAGGAGATAACAACCTCACCAAATGCAGGTAATGCAAGATAACAACTACACTCATGTGTGTAAACTATGCAACTTCTTCTGTTATCCAGGACATATCATACGTTCATACTATACTTGTATGTATGGCAAGTTAGCGGCTTCCATAGAGAAGACAAATATAGGCCTCGACTTACAGAAGTTATTCAAGATGAGCTTTGAAAGCAGTTCAGGATCCATCATATCCTTGGCTGAAATTTGAGAGCGTAGCAGTGACAATATGTATGGTGCACGAGATGATATAGGATAAGTGGTTGATAGTAATGTTCCTAGAGGGACAGCAGGAACACGCAACATCTCAGCTGGATCTGCCTAATAAAGAACAATGAAGATTAGGTTCCTGTCCATGTATTGAATATGTCAACCTGCTTGATGGTCAACTTACAAGAGGCACAAATAACTTGAGCGAGGAGTTGGATGTTGTGTAGTCAACTGATGAGGCCAGAGTAACAATAGCTGCCAGCTCTGGATCAGCCCCTTCGAATCCTTGTGAAGCAAAGAAAAAAAAAGGAGAGATGGTACTTAGTGCCATGTATTGGTAATAAAATCTGATCTTCCGATACAAAAGCAAGCTTAGAAGAACAAAAAATTAAGACCATAGTAGTAAAAATCACAAGGGCATCTGTAATGGAAGAACATATAATAAAATATTCTATGTAGAACTCGTAAATCAGCTGGTAGGAAATAATGTAAATGTACTGGAAGTGTGTCCTGAAATGGAGAAGAAACTAAAACAAATAACTGGCTGCAACAAACCTAATTTTATATGGCGAAGTTATACCTCTTTAATTTTAAACGAAGGCAATATTATCATTGAATATGAACAGGAATTTATCACAAAATAAAAAGGAAGAAAAACAAAAGCCTATATTCCCACGTAAGAACGCCTATGATGGTATAACCCTAACACTGGTAGTGTGCCAATTACTAGCCTCATCCCTAATGTTGCACAGTTGGAAGTTGCTCAAGTTTTGGACAATCCTGAAACCGTTCTCTTTCCAAATCTACCATGAGACAAGCAAGAGTGCAAAACCAGGGTTGCTGGTACTAGTGATCGCCAGTCATCATCCATGGACCCACCATCCCGCTAAACACTGCCAATTACTAACCTCATCCCTAATGTTGCACAGTTGGAGGTTGCTCAAGTTTTGGACAATCCTAAAACCGTTCTCTTTCCAAATCTACCATGAGACAAGCAAGAGTGCAAAACCAGGGTTGCTGGTACTACTGATCGCCAGCCATCATCCATGGACACACCATCCCGCTAACCATAAGGAGGCTTTTACCCAGCAGGCCAGCACGGACGGCGGTTTAGTCTACGGGGTAGCTTCTTTTTGTGTATGTCGCTTTCATTTGAGACTATGCTTGTTGCCTGTAAAGGATGTGTGCATCTCGTTATGTAGAGGCCAGGAGTGAATTCACACGGCTGTATCACCTTGATGAGGCCGTCTATAAAAATCCCTTTATCGAAAAATCTTTCCAACCTTGACAAGATTTGACCAATGTCTGGATGATGGCAGTCCATTCAACTTTACCAAGCAAGCTCTATTTAAAGGAAGCGCTAGCAGGAATAAGCCACCAAGGACTAGATAAAGCAGACACGACAGGTTGCCGTGATTTCTTAATACTATAGTGGAGTGTGTTCATGACTTAGAACTTTGCCTTTGCTTTAATACGCAATGGCCAAAAGCTATGGTACAAGGGACAGTTCCTGAGAGGCTTCCAGACCCCCATATCAAACAAACAAACAAATAAAATTCAAAGGCATCCATGGATGCTTGTGGAAATAATTACAGTTAAAAATGGAAGTGTAATATTGGTGTGTTATACTTCAGCTATCCTAGCCTCACTACTAGTTGAAGATGTGAAATATTCAATTTGCTAAAACGAAAAAAGTTGTTTGCCCTGCTCTAAGAAAGATTTAACAGAAAACCCAAAAAGGCACAGGTTAATGAAACATACCACACTTCGAAACCATTGCATACAACAAGATTCCTCCCATAGAATGACCAATAGCAAGCAATTTTCCATCCTTGGGTACACTCTGCTGTTTTATATAATCTATCTGCACAAACAAAAAATCACCATACTTCTTACTAAGCAGTTCAAGGTACCTTCAATTAATCTCTCAACCGTAAAGGGTATGTCTACAAACCGCTGCAGGTACATCCTCCTCCAGGTAATGGTCAAAGTCCCAATCATAACTAATAATCAGCTCCAACTGCTTCTGGAGATCCTCTATGGTTGCGGAGAGGCGTTCTTGCCAGCCAAATAACCGAGGGGAAACATTTTGTTGACCTTCCCCAAGAATCTTCACGAGGCGCTGACTTAATTGGCTAATTTGATCATATATTGCTGATGTCTGTGGCAATTCCATCAACCCTAGAAATTTATCTGCAACCTCCTCAAGACTACTAGTTAATGAGGCATCAGGGACAAGTTCTGTCACTCGATCAAAAAAACTGTCAGTGATGTTTCTCAGTTGGCTATCTCTTACATAGCCTGAAAATGTTACACTCAATTGTGCCAAAGCATTTGCTAACTTTGTCACCAGTTGTGGTTCTTCTGATGTGTTTGTTTCTAGCACATTCGTGTCTGTTAGTACTGGAACTTCAGAACTTTGAGGTTCATTAGTTGACATATCCTTGGCAGGAGGAACAACATTTACTTTCTGTGTCAAAATTTTATCCACACCTGAATTAGAGGACATGTCAGACTTGGTGCTAGCTGCAGCTAATTCTGATCCACGTGTGCTGAGGCCTGCACCACGCAACTCAACAATCCATGTATCAAACCCTTGCATAGACATATGACGGGCAAAGGAAGCCTGTCATCATTTCATTTGTATCAATGGAAGTCCAGGGTACAGGGGAAGCCATAAAAGAAATGCCTACAAACATGGCAACAATAACAAGGAAGACAGTAGATGTATAACTGTTTCTTTCTTGAGTGTAACATATATTAAATATAATACAAAAAAGACAGGTAATTATGGACCAACCATAAAATTCAGAGGCAGGAAATGTTTTTGAAATAGTTTGAGCCCTGTGATACAAGCACACCAGCAATTACACCTTTCATTTGACTCTTGAAGAGTGCACAAGCATAGTCTTAACTGCAAGCTTCATAAGTTCTACAGATTCCCCTTCTTAAATCGTGTACAATAAGCCAACAACTTAGGCAAACATTCCTACAACAGTTACTGGAAAACTGAAGATACGGCTTTTGTTTTCCGTTAAATATGTGTTGTTTCCATACTTGTGCAAGAAAAGGTACTTCATTGCCATCTAGCTGCATCCCAGTTATGCAAGTAAACCCCAATTGCGGCTCTAGTAAATTTCATATTAGCAACATATGAATTCATAACTATCCGCAGTATAATTAAACACTATGTTTTGTTCACAATAAATTTCATAACAACTACTCCCCCGTCCCAAAATGTAAAGACCATTTTTGACACTATGATAGTTATACTATATTTTGGGATGGAGGGAGTACATGTAAGCGTTTTCAAATTTTGGTACTTCTAGGTCTGCTGATTGCTATATCCCTGGAGGTGTGCTAGGATGCATTTTACTGCAATTGCAATTAGCCAATTACAGTAAAACAATA
Source organism: Triticum urartu (assembly GCF_003073215.2). Lineage (NCBI taxonomy): Eukaryota > Viridiplantae > Streptophyta > Magnoliopsida > Poales > Poaceae > Triticum > Triticum urartu. The sequence continues at coordinate 484,753,124 of NC_053024.1, forward strand.
AAGATGCCGATAAATATAATACAAACTTCTCTTGAAGAGTGGATTTTGTGTTTGTTTGTTCATAACACTCGGTTTACTCCATGATATGCTTACTGAACTTTCCTTTCTAAATTTTTGCTTATCTTATTTCCATACTTCTGTCGCCCCATCCGCATATGGGTGGAGAACCCGTCGCTGTCTCTGCTGTGATACCGGAGGCTCTAGGGAAGTCGGAGGAGAGAGCACTCATCTCGGGGTGGGCTTACTACAATTAATTTCATTGTATTTACATTACAGAATACATCAAAATTAAAACTGAATTAAACTACAGGATAAACAGAGTAAAATGAACTAAAGGACCACAAAAAATGGACGGAACCTCGTCAGAGGGCCGGGAGCTCCCGCAATTTCATTAAGAATAGAGTTGATCCACTTAATGAGGGAAACCGGATCCGAAAATCATACAACACTCAGTTTAAATAAGGAAACCCGAGTGAAAACCAAAAACAAACACAAAAGACACAAAAGAAACTAGAGCTTGAGGATGGGGGTTTAGATGGACAGGTCGAATCCTCATGATACGTGAGTCCAAGCTAAAAGATGGCTACCAGTTTGCATTTGCAACATCATTATACAAGCAATTTACAGAGATTAATCAAACATCATATGGATTTCTTCACAAAGAAAACAAAATGTACTGTTTGCAGCGCGATTTATCGATAACAGTAGCGTAGTTATAGATCAACTCACCCCAGGGGACAGGTCGAATCCCACCGCATTGGTGGCCACACCGGACAGCAGCATCAGTGGGTGGTTCCTCTTGGGCGCCTGCACGAACCAAGCAAGCACGAGATCAACACCAAACAAAAGCAACCCTGACGAAGCCCGGGCCACCACCCTAGCACTGCACAGGATCAAGCACACACCTCAGGCGGCGGGCGGTACCTCCAGAGCGCGAGCCGCCACTCGGTGCCTGGCACGGGCGCGTAGTGCAGCTCGTCCGCCGTGCAGATCGCGGGCTTCGCCCCCTCCTCGCAGTCGCACGCCGCTGCCGCGGAGGCGAGGACACGCGAGGTGGAGGGCGAGGGCGAGGAGGGGGGCGGCGGCGGAGGTTCCGAGGCGCTGTGGGAGGCGAAGGCGCGGAGCCGCAGCGGCTGGGGAGGAGCGCACGGGGATGCCCGCACGATGGGGAAGGAGGAGAGGTGCGCCACGGCGGCGCCGGCGAGGAGGGCCCGGAGGCTGGCGCCGTGGAGGAGCGGCATGTCGTTGGGCGGTCGGAGTGCTCGCTTTGTTTCTGGCGTCTTCTCTTTGCTTCGTCTCCGATTTGGTTTTTACAACCCGGTCCGACCCCGACCGACCGACCGGTATGTGTGGGCAGCGGTGGTTCCATGTTGCGCCGGTAAATCCCCGCGGCCACGTTGGGTTTGACACGGTGGGTGCCTCTTGCCGCTAGGGTCGAGAACGGACGGAACTGAACACTTATCAGTTGTCACATTTGTTTGTCAGTGTATTTTAGCAGAAGCGAAAATGAACACTAAAATGACCGGAAGCGAAAATGAACACACAAAAACATGAACGGTCAGCTTGTTTGAACTGGACTACTGGACCGTAAAGTTGTGATGCACAAATTCATTGACACGATAAATATGCATAACTTGCAGACCAATTCAAAACTACTATGGTGTTTCAGATTAGGGGTCACTCACTAGTAACCATGTCGTCTTACAGTCACGTGGGCAGGGCCGAGGACCCCATCTACATGGTATCCACTTGGGTCGGGTGCGAGCTCGCCCAAACCTGCACCCGTCCCAATAATTTTTGCCCAAACCCGTACCCGCACCCCGGGTTTCATATTGTTTCCATACCCGTATCTGGCCGGGTGCGGGCAATACCGCGGGTGAAAATACCTATCTCGGCCACCTTTCATTTCATATTCTGGCATGCATTATTTCGGCATTTCAGTGTGTAAAACACAACATTTCAGCATTTCAGTATATAAACATAACATTCCAGGATGTGTTTGTCCACTGGAGCTCGAGGCATGGCGGAAGGAGGTGCTCTGGCAGCCTGGCGGTGCTCGCGTGGAGGAGATGGAATGGAGAACAGGCGGTGGAGGGAGGAGATGGCTTGGTCTGTTGGTTGTCTAGAGTGGAAGGAGGAGACGAGGAGATAAGGGAGGTGGCCGGTCGCATCACTGCATGCCTCGACCACGACCAGTGGATCCTTCCCTAGGGTTTGTGACGGAAGAGAGACGGGGACGAAGGAGGTTTCTCTGGTGTGAGTGACAACGCGGGAGGGGTACGGGGAGGGATTTCGGGTCGAGGCTGCGGCTGAGTAAAGCGACCTTAGAGTTTTCGCATTTTTAGTGAATTACATATAGGGCCTACCTGTCATAATGAATAAGCATATAGGTATGCGAGTAAGGATATTGCCTTCCCATACCCGTACCCGACTTACCCGATGGGTATAATTTTTTCCTAATGAAAAACCAATGGGTAATTATTTACCCTTATCCTATAGGGTTGTTACCTGTTCAGGGTAACCAACACGTGGCAGCCATTATAACGGGTTGTCGTTAAGCTGTCGGGTGTCGGTTTTGAATCTGATACCTATTAATAGCCTAGACCAATGACAATTTTTCACGCGCCAATTTCTCATTCGCTGACGGAACCGAAACCATGCGTCAGCTCTACGCGAGGTAGCAGGTATCTGTTGTCATATTGAGGAGCCCATGGCGCATAGAAGGAATATTTTTCAAAGACTTAACACATACTCCAAGACTTAATGTCGTCTACAACACATGTTACGTTATACTCCCTCCATTCCTCTATGTAGTGCGCCTTATTTTTCTAGCAAAGTTCCACAATGTAGTGCACGGTTGGAGTATTGGATGAAAATACCGCTGGCTGGGTTGGAAGTGTGTGCTTGGGAAGTTTCCATCGCTGGGCACATGCATGTGGACATACTTGGTGGAGGGGATCAGCCTACGAGGGTCCAAAGTACACATGCCACCGCACTCGTTGGTATTGTAGTCAGGACGAAACACGCAATATATAAAGGAGCAGAGTGAGTACTTAGTCAACCTTGTTGTAACCCACCCCCCAGTACCTATATGAACCAGGGGATGGGATTCGTAGATTACATCATCGATCTCGTGATAGATCAACATGTACTTTGTACTCTATCCCAAATTAATACAACACAAGTAGGATGTAGGGTTTTATCTCTTTGGATTTGGGTAAAACCTCGTGTCTCCATCACCATCGTATCAAGGCTACTAGCTTGGGACCCTCTACCCGAGATTTGTCAAAATTGACTCCGTCAATAGCGACTACCTTTTCTTCTCATGCAACTTTAGCACCAGGATATGTAACTGTTTGAAGATTAGCTGGGGAGTTGGTACCTCCATTAGAGAGGGATTTTGGTCATCCATTTATTTTTTGCGAAACACATCATAGATATAGACACTCTCACACACATACACTCGCATATATGAACGCATGCACGCACATCCTATCTGTATGAGCACCTTCGAGAGACTGTGCCGAGGCGCCTCGCTGTCAACGAGAATGTTCCTCCCCACTGAAAAAAATAAATTCATTAAATCCAGGAAAGTGCACCCATGCCAAGTCTAATACTTGAACCCAAGTGGGCAAGTTTCCCACAAGGAACCTGACCATCTAAGCTACGCTCAGGTCACGCCATCCCTTCTTCTTTGAAGTGGTCATTTCTGTTGCTTGAAACATCTGGCTCATTAGAAATAGAAGATTTTTGTCGGGAGAAGCCATCCTTCCTTTCTTGGAAATGTGAATTTGTACATGATATCTCTCTCCCCTCCCTTAGGGTTAAGGCTTCTGTAAAGCCCAAGCTTCTGGGTTGGATCGATGGCCTCCATTAGTTTTTAGGTAAGGATAACATGTATATATTTAGATCCCCTCCTTTTCTCTTTTTTCTTTTCATTGTAGCTTTGTAAACTTTTCGGGACTTGCAATTAGACCTTTTGCAAGAAAGATTGCGGGGCTTTTGCACATTATAGTTAGTTAAAAAAAGTACACATGTGTAAAACTGGCTTCATTGTACTTGTACAAGTTGATGTTGATCATTACTTGTCGTTAACCGTGAATAACCATTCTTTAGCTATTCGTAACATTGCAACATCTAAAAACCATGGAAAGCTATTATTAATAATTGTACACCATTATGGTGGCAATTCTTCACGACTAACATAGCAATATATTGACAAAATCTAGCAACTAGTGGTGGAAAATAAATTCATCAAAATATGACAACATGAAATCTTGTTTTGAAGCCCTCGTTGGGATGAACTCACCGACGAAGACATATCATTAATCGGATTAGGTTTGTGATTAATACGATGGTGTCAACAAAAACTCGAGATTTTGCAAGTATGTATGTGCTCTTTCTATAAGGAGAAAAATCTCATGAAAGTGATAACACGAAAAGACTTACATGCATACGGTATGCAGACCCCCCCTCCCCCCAAAAAAAAGTGCCACAATATAATCATCTATTATACTTCTCCACTGTTCTAGAATGTAGTGCATATATAGTTTTTGAAAAGTTGGATAGAGTTCTTATGTCTCTATCTTTTGAAACTATCTTTCCTTTGATGTTTCTTAGACCTTACCTAGAATACTATTTGATCATGCACCCTTGCTGATGGATTTTGGTTTAAATTTGCCCAAGATTGTTAAAACTGTTAAGTTTGAGTTGTATTGGTTCCTTAGAGAGGATTTGGATGCTGCAACGAGGAGTGTTTAGTGTGATGTTTATCCTGGGAAAACACATAAGGACACATGGCACACCAGAAAAAGAATCCTTAGAAGAAATCTTAAAATATGGAATCCGAATTATGTATCGTTGTATAAAAAATAGAATGTTTTCCTTACTAGTAAGATAGATGAAATAGATAGGGATAGTGAGGTTTTTGGCTTAACTAGAGATAAATATCTGGAAAGGAAAAGCTTTTAAGGGGTTTTTAAATAAGATTAATAAAGAGGAAGAGATCAAATGGCTGCAAAGATCTTAGAAGAATTAATTGTTGGAAGGAGATGCTTTAACTTCTTACTTTATTTCTAAGGCTAGTAGTAGGAAGAGGAAGAACATAATTATTTCTCTTAATACTGATAACAATGAAACTATTCAAGGGGATAAAGACCTTCTTCTTTATGCTACTTCTTTTAATAAGAATTTGTTTTGGTCCCGCCACTCATATGCTAGATATTTCTCTTGATATTGACATGCCAACATTATGAGATGAGGTAGATAGGACAAAGTGGGATAGAGCTTTCACTTTAGATGAAATTAAAACTGCCGTTTTTGAGATGAAACATAGTAAGACACCAGGACCTGATGGTTTGCCTATGGACTTTTACTAGAAGTATTGGCACATCATGGGACCTTATTTGTTGGACCTATTCGGTGATTTTAAGAAGGAAAGTTAGATTTAGCTAGATTTAACTATGGAGTCTTAGCATTTATTCCAAAATGTGGGGATGTTGAGACTCTTTAACAATATATGCCAATTTGTCTTCTTAATTTAAGCTTTAAGATTTGCACTAAAGTATTGAATAATCTATCTACTACTCCTATAAAAGCACGAAGTGCGGAGATCCAATGCAACATCCTATCCATCTACCGATTTCTGTACGGTCCGGATATGCTCGCTAAAATGTGTTTGATCCAAAACATGCATTTAGCAACCGCCAGCGTGCCGCGCAAAACAAATTTTCGTGTAGCTGCCCATGGCCCACCCCAAACGCATCTCCCGCAACCTCCAGTCGCCGCACACCCCGACGCCCAACTCTCCAACCTCCCTCCCCACACATTGCGCTCCATCCCCGTCTGCCCACCATCAAACCAGCCTCCACCCCATGCTACCGGCACCGCACGTCGCACGTCCAGTACACTGCCCCTCTCAGACTGCATGGCATGCTGCACGATGCATGGCAGTGCGAATCTGGCTCTACAGAAGCGGTTGCCACCCATCCTGTTCCAGTTCCTTGCGCTAACCGAGAGGAAGGGAGGGAGCGGAGGAGCACGGAGACAATGCAGACTGTGGAAGAGGTAAGTAGAGAGCACCCCTCTTCCTTTTACACCTCCAATGAGATGATTTCATTTGAATATTAAATTATTCATACGCAATGCAACTTTACTGGAAACGGTAATTTAAGTGGGAAGCGGATTAGTTATGTGCGGAAGGATGCACTTCAATCACCATCAGAGGCCATGTTACTTCCTTTTCTTTGATTTCATCTGAATATCCCACCTTCTTAGTTAACTCGCTATGCAGTGTCCGCCAAGTACCATGAGCCGCAAGATGATACTGAAGATTTAAGTGAAGCGGCGCAACTGAATCAAGGGGACACAGTGGTATTTTCTTCTCTTCTTGAGACTCCTGCTATATTTATATTGTTACCCATGAGACCATGACTCCCTTGCATACAAAAATCTGAAATAAGAATTATGTCATTGTGATCTTGTGTGGGTTTATGATATCAAACAGAGGTGTAGCACCGCTGCAGGTGCTTCGTTCTAGGTGTTGCGCAAACACCATGAGTCCACGAGGCTGTACAAACAAGTGATCGAGTAATAAATTTCTTCACAGTCAAGTAATAAATGAGTGAGTCAATTAATAAACTTCGACTCCATTGTGCAGTTTTTGCCTCGACGATGCAGCCGCTGCCAATCCCTTCGCTGAGATTTAGATTTTTTTTCTTTCCCGTTTCAGTGTGTTTGGATTGGATCGTAAGATGCTCTTCTCTTATCAAAGTTACAACATAGGGCCTTTTAGAACATAGTGTTGGTCAAACGGGCCTAGATTTTTTTGTATGATTCACTTTCTATCCTTGGTGGTAATTTACATAGCTTGCTCATTTGCTGTGTTTCAGTGGAAGAATATACCATGTGGGAAGATACTAGGCTTTCATGAAATTTTGGTTCCAGTGAGTGAAATTCTTGTTATAAAATGGTGATCTTGCTACTAAAATATGGCCTGAAGATCGAGGATGTACTTGTTATCGAGGACGAATTCTGCTGTAGGTTTGCATGTCGTTGGTTGCGAGGTGATAATAATTTCTGTAAGTGTAGACATATTTTTAGTAACCAATCTATGCTTGCACGATGTATCATGTGAAATGAAGTTAAGAAATACCATGTCTCGATTCATGTGATTCTTACCTAACTAAAGGGTGATGGTGGGGTTTGTGCAGTTTAAAATGCTTGTAGTTCCATTTTTACCTTTGATGCGTATTTGTTTCCTTGATCCCTTTCTTGTTTTTCTTTTACAGCTTATCAATGCAATTTAACCGCAATTTGTATGCACATCTGCCATATAGTCTATCAACAATTTAACCTGGATTTGTTGTTTGATAATTTGATCTTTCTAGATTTTACTAACCTTGTCCCATCATATGTTTCTATCCGGAACTATGTCATAGTTTCCCTATGATTGCGCCAATTGTTAGTGCTATAGACAACTCCACTATCAATTCAGGTTTAGAAAATATCAGGAAATATAACAGCCCAACTCATCTTCTTCTCGCAAATGGATAACAACCTGAGCATGTGCCCGGTTTACATACCTGACATTTCAACAATGGCAGCTTGCTCCCTAGATGCCTCGCCAAATGCACCTCTAGAACAAGTATAGCCCCACACATATAGCCCTTCAGAAGTTCAAGGTGATTATCCGTTTCTTGATTCTTGTTCCTCCATCTTTGAATAGACGTAGAGTGATGCAACATCATCAAATACCATAATTGGGTTTAACTGGACATGGAAAATTTTAAATTTGCTCTGTAAGAAAAGTAAATTCCATGGTTCTAACATTGCATCTACTTCTGGCATACCTGCTTTTGTTACTTATAGAAAATCTTTTTTGCATTAATGAAACTTCTGTTGTCTTTGTAACTTTATTTGTTCCTCCCATCTACAAATAATGCATCTAATTGAATCACTCGTTTACTACTTGACTGCGAATGAAATGTATTACTCAACTCACTCGTTTGTACAGCCTCATGGACTCATGGTGTTGGCGCAAGACTGTAGCGACCAGACCTCAAACAGTCTGATCTCTATGCTCCAATGTCATTCCTGGATCAGTAATGCTGACACCACACAGTACTTGAAGGATTTATAGCAGAGTAGCAATCACACACTTATTACATCGAGTGTCTCAAAAGAGAACTTGTTACAATAAATATGGCTTAAGGCCATCTAATAACGATAACAGCGGAAGGCTTGGAAGATAAGTGAGTCCATCAACTCCAACGGCATCACTGAGTATAGAACCATGACCTAAAACTCCTCAACCGTCGTCTGAAAAGTCTGCAACATTAACGTTGCAGCCCGAAACGGGTCAGCACATGGAATATGCTGGCAAGATAACACATAGAGAGTAATGGAATGCAACAGCTATACTATATGCATATTTGGCTGGTGGAAAGCTCTATGGTTACAGTTTTTGTGTAAAGCCAATTTTTCCCTACTTCAAAGGAATAAAATTAATTACTATCATGGTGGTTGTTAAACATTGAGAATGGTTGACAGCATTCTCAATCCCAATTAAGCAACATCATTAAAACCCAACAAAATTAATTTAGAGTAACATGTTGAGATTCACATGATAATCCAGGTACTAGATACTCAAGATGTCCATAACCGGGGACACGGCTAACCATGATTAGTTTGTTACACTCTGCAGAGGTTTGTGCACTTTTCCCCACAAGACTCGATCGCCTCCGTTTGGTTTCTCGCACTACATGGTGTTTGAGAAGACGGATGATCGAGACATAGTCTTTCAGAAGCGCTAGCACCTTACGATCGGGTAGACCGTACCACCTACATCCCCTACATCTTCTAGTCTACCACTGTAAGAGTTCGCACAACTTAGTCAACTATGCCAGATCCCATAATGGCTTGTGGCTGCACACGGAAGTTTCTAGTATGAATAATCTCATGATCCCTTTGAGCCTGGGTGGCGGTCCAAAAGAAAACAGGCAAGTCCTGGAAACCCCAGGTGCCTCAATCCACCCAGATGTGTGTTAGGTTGCCACCTTAGATAAACCATTAATTAATAATCTCACATCTGTCATGGATTTCACTCACCCAATCCACGTCTACTAGCATAGCATGGCATGATAAGCAAACGTAGAAGTAACTCCCAAAGGTTTGATAATAAACAGGTAATAGGTACTACCTCATCTACTTCCCATCCCACAATTTAATTAGATCCTAATCACGCAATGTGTGAGGATTGATCTAATGCAATAAAACTGGGTTGTAGAAAAGGTATGATCAAAGTGTTACTTGCCTTGCTGATGATCCGCGTAACCTAGAGATTCGAAGTAACAGGCGGCGCACTCCGGGTATTCTATCACAGACAAACAACAAGCATACAATAAGTACTCATCTAATGCACAGGTAAAACTCAAATAGAAAATCTAATCAGAAAGTTCAACTTAAGAACCCTGGTTGGCAAAAGAATCAAATCGAATGAAGCAAAAGAAATCAAACGGCGAAAGAAAACAACTTTGTTCTAGTAATCTGGATCTAGGGAAAATTTTACAGTAGCAAAAACATGTTTAAGTTGATTATTCGGAAAGAGGGTTTCAAGACGAAACTCCAGGCGCTTGAATCGCCTGATTCCGATAAACAAGCGAAAAGTTATATTAAAACGAAAATCAGATCAGAAATTGCGATCAGAAAATAACCGCGGGAAAAAAATCCTACGAAAAAGAAAAACGACGAACAGAAATTTTTTTTAAACAAAAAAACTGCACGGAAAACGAGGCGGCGGCGAACCTCGGGCGGCGCGCAATTCGGCGAGTAGGCGGCGGGGCGGCGGCGGCGGCGGCTGGGCTGGCTCTCGGCCGGGCCTCGGGCGGCTTATAAAGGCCCCGGCCAGGCGGTGTCCTGGCCGAGTACGGTCCAAAGTCGGTTCCGCATTTTTTTTAAATAATTCTGCTCGGAAGAAAAATAAAAAGAAATACTAAACGGACTCCAAAAATCACGAAATAAATTTTGCCGGGTTCCTAAAATCAAGCCCGATAAAGTGAACATTTATCTGGGCCCAAACTACAACTTTGAAAAGCGCGCATTTTTCCTAAATTCAAATAAAAATACCAAAAAACTCCGAAATAAAACTTATTTGATTTTTTTATTAAATCCTCAATATTTCTATATTTTGGGAAAGTCATTTTATTCCCTCTCTCATATTTTTGCAATAGAAATAATTGATGATAAAATAAATAAAATCAAACGATCATGTTTACATAATTTGAGAGAAACTCAAATATGTAAATAACGAAATCCCCAACTCTCTCTGTGGGTCCTTAAGTTGCTTAGGATTTTCTAGGATCAAAACCAAAAGCAAAATAAAATATGATATGCATGATGACCTAATGTATAACATTCTAAATTGAAAATTTGGGATGTTACAAACCTACCCCTCTTAAAATGAATCTCGCCCTCAAGATTTGGGTTGGCTAGAAAATAGGTGAGGGTGGTCTTTGAGCAAATCTTCCTCTCGCTCCCATGTGGCTTCATCCTCCGTGTGGTGGCTCCACTGAACTTTGCAAAACTTGATAACCTTGCTACGGGTAACTCGGCTGGCAAACTCAAGAATCTTGACTGGTTTCTCCTCATAGGTCAAATTGTTATCCAACTGAATTGCTTCCAATGGCACTGTGTCTCTCAAAGGTATGTCGGCCATCTCCGCGTGACACTTCTTCAACTGAGAAACGTGAAACACATCATGAACTCCTGTTAATCCTTCTGGCAATTCCAACTTGTAAGCCACTTCTCCCATACGCTCCAAAACTCGATATGGTCCTACAAATCGTGGTGCTAACTTCCCCTTAACTCCAAAACGCTTAATCCCTCGAAGTGGGGATACTCGAAGATAAGCTCTATCTCCGACTTCGTAAACTGTCTCCTTGCATTTAGAATCTGCGTAGCTCTTCTGCCTGGACTGGGCTACCTTGAGCCTATCGCGAATCAACTTCACCTTCTGTTCAGACTCCTTAATCAGATCTGGTCCAAACAACTGGCGGTCTCCAACTTCGTCCCATGACAACGGTGTCCTGCACCTCCTTCCGTACAAAGCTTCGAAAGGGCCATCTTCAAACTGGTCTGATAGCTATTATTGTAAGAGAACTCTGCATAAGGCAAATTATCGTCCCAACTAGATCCATAATCTAGCGCACAAGCTCTCAGCATATCTTCCAAAATCTGATTGAATCTCTCAGTCTGTCCATCTGTCTGCGGATGAAAAGCTGTACTAAATTCTAACCTAGTACCCAAAGTCTCATGCAACTGCTTCCAGAACTTTGAGGTAAACTGGGTTCCTCTATCTGATACGATGCTCCTCGGAACTCCATGCAAACATACGATCCTGGTCATGTATATCTTTGCCAACTTAGCACTGGTGTAAGTGGTCTTTACTGGGATGAAATGTGCTACCTTCGTCAATCGATCAACTACAACCCAAATCAAGTCATAGCCTGAACGAGTCCTTGGTAATCCCGTGATAAAATCCATGCCTAGCTTATCCCACTTCCATTCGGGTATCGACAATGGTTGCAACAATCCTGCTGGCTTCTGATGCTCTGCCTTTACTCTCTGACATACATCACAAACTGCTACATACTCCGCAATATCCTTTTTCATTCCGGTCCACCAGAAAATATCCTTCAAATCCAAATACATCTTGGTATTTCCTGGGTGAATCGAATACGGTGAATCATGTGCCTCTTGAAAAATCAACTTTCTGATCTCCGGGTCATTGGGTACATAAACACGGTCTTCAAACCATAGAGTGTCGTGCTCATCCTCACGAAATCCTTTAGCTTTTCCTTCTTTCATTTTCTCCTTTATAGAAGTAATCTCCTTGTCAGATTTCTGAGCTTCCCTGATTTTGTCCATTAATGTTGACTGAATCTCCAATGCTGCTACATAGCCTCTCGGAACTATTTCTAAACATAGTTCACGAAGATTTCCTGCTAACTCCTTGGGTATTTCTCCCGTCATTAACGTATTGACATGGCTCTTGCGGCTTAATGCATCAGCTACTACATTAGCTTTTCCGGGATGATAATGCAATTTCATATCATAATCCTTGATGAGCTCCAACCATCTCCTTTGTCTGAGATTCAACTCCTTCTGCGTGAAAATGTACTTCAAACTCTTATGATCCGTGTACACCTCACAATGATTTCCTATGAGGAAATGTCTCCATGTCTTCAATGCATGCACTACGGCTGCTAACTCCAAATCATGCGTAGCGTAATTCAATTCATGGGGCTTCAGTTGTCGTGAAGCATACGAAACAACTCTCCCTTCCTGCATAAGCACTGCTCCAAGTCCTCGACGTGAAGCGTCGCAATACACCTCATAGTCCTTGGTTTGATCAGGCAAAATCAACACTGGTGAGGTAACCAAACGTTTCTTCAATTCTTGAAAACTTGCCTCACACTCATCAGTCCATTTGAACTTAGTATCCTTCTTCAGCAACTCCGTCATAGGTTTCGCGATCTTTGAGAAATTCTCAATAAACCTACGGTAGTATCCTGTGAGTCCAAAAAAACTCCGGATCTCTCCAACTGTTGTTGGTGCTTCCCACTTGGTCACGGTTTCAACTTTAGCGGGATCTACTGCTATACCTTCTCCGGATATAACGTGTCCGAGGAATCCTACTTCCTTCAACCAAAACTCACATTTGCTGAACTTGGCATATAATTGATGTTCTCTGAGCTTTCCAAGTACCAAACGCAAATGCTCCTTATGCTCCTCTTCGTTCTTCGAATATACCAGGATATCATCAATGAACACTACGACGAACTTATCCAAAAACTCCATAAACACTTTGTTCATCATGTTCATAAAATAGGCAGGCGCGTTAGTCAGTCCAAATGACATAACGGTATACTCATACAGCCCGTACCTGGTGGTAAAAGCTGTCTTCGGAATATCCTGTTCTCGAATCTTCAACTGATGGTACCCTGATCGCAAATCGATCTTGGAAAACACTTTAGCTCCTTGCAATCGATCAAACAGATCATTGATCATTGGTAGCGGGTACTTGTTCTTGATTGTTACTTCATTCAATCCTCGATAGTCAACAAACATTCTTAACGATCCATCCTTCTTCTCCACTAGAAGTACTGGTGATCCCCAAGGCGAAGAACTTGGGCGAATATAACCTTTATCCAGTAACTCCTTAATCTGCTTCTTAATTTCCACCAAATCTTTTGCTGGCATCCTATATGGTCTCTTCGATATTGGCCCAGTGCCTGGCAAAAGCTCAATCAAAAACTCAATGTCTCTATCTGGCGGCATGCCTGACAACTCTTCGGGAAATACATCAGAAAAATCCTTTACCACTGGTACTTCCTCCTGCACAACTCCTGATAAGGAATTTACTTGTGTCCTCTTTGGCACATGCCGGGATACATACTTGATCCTTCTCCCTCCTGGTGTGGTAAGCAAAATTGACTTACTAGCACACTCAATATTCCCTTCATACTTTGATAACCAATCCATGCCTAATATCGCATCCAATCCTTGAGATTTCAATACTATTAGGTCTGAGGGAAAAAACATAGTTACCAATCCTTAATGGTAACCGATCACACCATAGACTTGCCACATACTCTGCTCCTGGCGAGGTTACTAACATGGGTGACCTAAGGGCTTGGGTTGGTAGGGTATACTTATCCACAAATCCCCTTGATATGAATGAATGCGATGCACCAGTATCAAAAAGAACGAGTGCAGTAAATGACTTAACCAAAAACTTACCTATTACTGCATCAGGCTGAGCTTCAACCTCCTCCACGCTAACGTGGTTCACCTGTCCCCTGTTGAAAGGGTTCGGCTTCTTTCCAGAGCTTCCATTGCCGTTTTGGCCTTCAGGACATTCATTTGCATAGTGTCCTGGCTTCGAACACTTATAGCAAGTGACGTGGCTCAAGTCCTTCTTGGCTGGGGTTGATGGGGTGCTGCGGTTCTGTCCATTGCTTCCTCCATTCCCATTACCATTCTTGGTGCCATTGTGATTGTGCGAGCTACCTACTCCATGGGTATGCTGAAAATGTCCTCCCGGTCTAGGGGTAAAACGAGGCTTCTGCTGAGCTCCTGAATTATACTTTCCTTGTCCATACTTCCTCTTGCGGTTCTCAATTTGCTGCTGCTTCCCTTCAATCATAAGAGCACGATCTACCAACTCCTGGTAGTTGTTGAAGGTGGCTACCATCAACTGCATACTCAACTCATCATTCAGTCCTTCCAGGAATTTCTCCTGCTTAGCTGCATCCGTAGCAACGTCATCTGGGGCATAACATGCTAGTTTACTAAACTCCTCCACATACTGGCCAACTGTCCGTCCTCCTTGGCGCAAGTTACGAAACTCACGCTTCTTCATGGCCATTGCTCCTGCTGAAACATGGGCGGTTCGAAAAGCCTACTGAAACTGGTCCCATGTGACAGTGTCGACTGGGAAGGTGGCTGTGAAATTCTCCCACCAAGATGCTGCGGGTCCTTCTAACTGATGTGCGGCAAACTTAACCTTCTCCACATCTGTGCATCCTGCTGTGGTCAACTCCCTAGCTATCTTGCGGAGCCAATCATCTACTACTATCGGCTCGGTGCTATTGGAAAACACCGGCGGATTCAGCCTAAGAAAACGGGCTAAGTGGTCAACAGGTGGTGGTGGGTTGTTGTTGTTGTTCCCTTGATTCTGATTCTGAATTAGCAACTGCATCAAGGTGTTCTGCTGCTGGATCAACTGGGTGAGCTCCGGCAGAAAGGCAAATCCGGGGTCACGTCTCGGAGGCATCTGAGGGTTTAGAAAAGATGAGATATAAGAATAGAGGGGGTCTAAAGGGAAAACACTACCCATATGCACATGAGGCAAAAACACACAATTCACTTCAATCAATCAAACAAAGACATACAATCGATCTAGCTATCGCAAAAGTGCTCGGACTACTATATTTACATGGTGGACTACTACTACTGATGAGGTGGTCTACTAGAAATATTCTACGGTTGTAGACTCCATGATATCTGCTCCTGCTTCATCCACATAGTCATCATCGCTACTATCTTGTTCCGAGTCGGTGCCGTCAATGATGATGTAGTCTTCCGGGCTAATCTCATTGGGTTCTTCGTCTTCATCTACTGGAGTCGGGCCTCCCATAAATATTCCAATCTTCTTGATTAGATCGTCATTCTTCTCTACCAATACTTCAATTTCTTCTTCATAATCTTCACGTGTAGCCTTGAGTTCTTCCTCTAGTTCCTTGATTGTAGTCTTAGCCTTCTTCAGATCTATCATGTCGGCGCACATCTGATTCTCCTGTCGTCGAATGTGCTGGTTTAACTCCTGGATAAAAGCTGCAATTAATCTATCCTTCCTGGTGCTAATCATCTCCCAGTGTTCATCTCGGCGCCCACAAATCTGGTAGATAGTATCCTTGAGATCCTTGCGGTAGACTTCTCCAATGCGTCCCATGGCGATATGAGCTGCCATACTCTTTCCTAGACTCCAAGTTGGTGCATCAAAAGAAAACTCTATGGGCTCAGTGACTGGCATGAACGTCCTTCCTGGAACTTGAACTTGAATCATCCAGCGCTCTTCTTCAGGTAAAGTGGCGTTGTAGGTTCCCGTGAAGCTTGGTACTCCTATGTTCAGGTATCTAGTGACTTCCTTCAAGTGGCGTCCAAAGGGTGTATCTTCATCCGGTTGGGTGAACTTGTTCCTTGCATCCGCCATCCTAAAGAGTAGAAAAGATGAGAAGTCAGAAGAGAAGAGAGTGAGTAGTGATCTAGGTCTTTAGCTTAGTGGTCGTGTCCTACAGTCAGTGTGTGCTCTGATACCATCTCTGTAGCGACCAGACCTCAAACAGTCTGATCTCTGTGCTCCGGTATCATCCCTGGATCAGTAATGCTGACACCACACAGTACTTGAAGGATTTATAGCAGAGTAGCAATCACACACTTATTACATCAAGTGTCTCAAAAGAGAACTTGTTACAATAAATATGGCTTAAGGCCATCTAATAACGATAACAGCGGAAGGCTTGAAAGATAAGTGAGTCCATCAACTCCAACGGCATCACTGAGTATAGAACCACGACCTAAAACTCCTCAATCGTCGTCTGAAAAGTCTGCAACATTAACGTTGCAGCCCGAAACGGGTCAGCACATGGAATATGCTGGCAAGATAACACATAGAGAGTAATGGAATGCAACAACTATACTATATGCATATTTGGCTGGTGGAAAGCTCTATGGTTACAGTTTTTGCGTAAAGCCAATTTTTCCCTACTTCAAAGGAATAAAATTAATTACTATCATGGTGGTTGTTAAACATTGAGAATGGTTGACAGCATTCTCAATCCCAATTAAGCAACATCATTAAAACCCAACAAAATTAATTTAGAGTAACATGTTGAGATTCACATGATAATCCAGGTACTAGATACTCAAGATGTCCATAACCGGGGACACGGCTAACCATGATTAGTTTGTTACACTCTGCAGAGGTTTGTGCACTTTTCCCCACAAGACTCGATCGCCTCCGTTTGGTTTCTCGCACTACATGGTGTTTGAGAAGACGGATGATCGAGACATAGTCTTTCAGAAGCGCTAGCACCTTACGATCGGGTAGACCGTACCACCTACATCCCCTACATCTTCTAGTCTACCACTGTAAGAGTTCGCACAACTTAGTCAACTATGCCAGATCCCATAATGGCTTGTGGCTGCACACGGAAGTTTCTAGTATGAATAATCTCATGATCCCTTTGAGCCTGGGTGGCGGTCCAAAAGAAAACAGGCAAGTCCTGGAAACCCCAGGTGCCTCAATCCACCCAGATGTGTGTTAGGTTGCCACCTTAGATAAACCATTAATTAATAATCTCACATCTGTTCATGGATTTCACTCACCCAATCCACGTCTACTAGCATAGCATGGCATGATAAGCAAACGTAGAAGTAACTCCCAAAGGTTTGATAATAAACAGGTAATAGGTACTACCTCATCTACTTCCCATCCCACAATTTAATTAGATCCTAATCATGCAATGTGTGAGGGTTGATCTAATGCAATAAAACTAGGTTGTAGAAAAGGTATGATCAAAGTGTTACTTGCCTTGCTGATGATCCGCGTAACCTAGAGATTCGAAGTAACAGGCGGCGCACTCCGGGTATTCTATCGCAGACAAACAACAAGCATACAATAAGTACTCATCTAATGCACAGGTAAAACTCAAATAGAAAATCTAATCAGAAAGTTCAACTTAAGAACCCTGGTTGGTAAAAGAATCAAATCGAATGAAGCAAAAGAAATCAAACGGCGAAAGAAAACAACTTTGTTCTAGTAATCTGGATCTAGGGAAAATTTTACAGTAGCAAAAATATGTTTAAGTTGATTATTCGGAAAGAGGGTTTCGAGACGAAACTCCAGGCGCTTGAATCGCCTGATTCCGATAAACGAGCGAAAAGTTATACTAAAACGAAAATCGGATCAGAAATCGCGATCAGAAAATAACCGCGAAAAAAAATCCGACGAAAAAGAAAAACGACGAACAGATTTTTTTTAAACAAAAAAACTACATGGAAAACGAGGCGGCGGCGAACCTCGGGCGGCGCGCACTCCGGCGAGTCGGCGGCTGGGCGGCGGCGGCGGCGGCTAGGGTTAGGGTTAGGCGGCGGCGGCTGGGCTGGCTCTCGGCCGGGCCTCGGGCGGCTTATAAAGGCCCCGGCCAGGCGGTGTCCTGGCCGAGTACGGCCCAAAGTTGTTTCCGCGTTTTTTTAATAATTTCGCTCGGAAGAAAAATAAAAAGAAATACTAAACGGACTCCAAAAATCACGAAATAAATTTTGCCGGGTTCCTAAAATCAAGCCCGATAAAGTGAACATTTATCTGGGCCCAAACTACAACTTTGAAAAACGCGCATTTTTCCTAAATTCAAATAAAAATACCGAAAAACTCCGAAATAAAACTTATTTGATTTTTTTTATTAAATCCTCAATATTTCTATATTTTGGGAAAGTCGTTTTATTCCCTCTCTCATATTTTTGCAATAGAAATAATTGATGATAAAATAAATAAAATCAAACGATCCTGTTTACATAATTTGAGAGAAACTCAAATATGTAAATAACGAAATCCCAACTCTCTCCGTGGGTCCTTGAGTTGCTTAGGATTTTCTAGGATCAAAACCAAAAGCAAAATAAAATATGATATGCATGATGACCTAATGTATAACATTCCAAATTGAAAATTTGCGATGTTACAAAGACCTAGAATGGAGCACCTGCAACGGTGCTACGCCACTGCTCGACATCATAAACCTACACGAGAACACAATGACATAATTCTTAATTTAGATTGTGTACGCAAGGGGGTCATGGTCTCATGGGTAACAAGATAAATATAGCAGGAGTCTCAAGAAGAGAAGAAAATACCACTATGTCCCCTTGATTCAGTTGACCCACTTCACTTAAATCTTCAGTATCATCTTGCAGGTCACCATGGCCATCTCATGGCACTTGGCGGCCACTGCACAGAGAGTCAACAAAGAAGGAGGGATATTCAGATGAAATCATAGAAAAGGAAGTAACATGGCCTCTAACGGTGATTGAAGTGCATCCTTGCGCACATAACTAATCCGCACCTCCAGAACAAGTATAGCCACACACATATAGCCCTTCAGAAGCTCAAGGTGATTATTTGTTTCTTGATTCTTGTTCCTCCATCTTTGAATAGACGTAAAGTGATGCAACATCATCAAATGCCATAATTGGTTTTAACTGGACACGGAAAAATTCAAATGTGCTCTGTAAGAAAATTAATTAAATTCCATGGTTCTAACATTGCATCTACTTCTGGGATACCAGCTTTTGTTACTTACAGAAAAGTTTTTTTTGCATTAACGAAACTTCTGTTGTCTTTGTAACTTTTGTTTTTTCCTCCCATCTACAAATATTGCATGATGCATGAGTTTTATTTCAGGTGCTAGATGGGGTTATCTGTTGTGGAACTGGTGTTATTATAGAACTTTATTTTATCATCTGTCGATGTTTATAAACTTCTAAGTGCAGGCGGCGAGCATCTAAAGAAGCTTGTTTTGACCATGGGCATTTCTTTGGATCAGCGCTGCAAGAACATGTCACTTACAAGACCAAGCTTTTTATCTTCCCAAGCCGTGCTCGCAAGTACACAGTATGGTGCATGTTTCTTTTTCTCTTTGTATTTTATATGTTCATATGTTTGCACCCCCTTAACTGCTCTCTTGTTCCAAGGCTGGTGATTCTACTCCAGATGAGCTTGCTACGACCATCCAGGTCCAGGGCGACCATCACTCGTGGTGACAAGAAGCACTTGGTCGAAGTTGTGAAGGCTGTGGATGAGGTGAAGGCGTACAATGTATACGTCAAGCTCCGTGGTGAGAGGATGAACTAGCACCGGTTAGGAGCTCGGATGAAGAAGGCTACCCTCATGGAGAAAGAGGAGAAGAAGTGATGGGATATTTATGACAGCTTGGAGCCATACCTTGTTTGATTCCTGAATATACCTTTCGGCCCACTGTTCAAATCAGCTCTTCATTTATGTGCAAATTGTCAAACAATGTAGTTCAAATAATTAAGTTGTTATCCCAGGAATATTTTGCAAAACGATGTACTTATCATCTTAGATAATATATTTATCCATTTTATAGATGACATTTTCATATTTTTGAGAACGTACAGGTTGCATTATTTTATAACTATGGATGTTTGATGTAACGTGTGTTATTCCAGATGCGCGTTGCACATGCAAGCTTACTAGTAGATTTATAAAAGTTGCAGATAAGATTGTAGCCCCTGTCCAAACTGCTTTTGTTTAGGGTAGGTACATTTGGGGTGGGGTTATAATTTTACATAAGGTTCATTTAAAAAGGGAGAATGCAATTTTGTTTAAAGTAGATTTTGAGAAAGCCTATGAAAAAAATTAATTGTAATTTAATGAAATTTTCTATGATTAAAAAGGCTTTTATTCAAACTTATTAGTTGGGTAATGTAGATAATGGAGAAAGGGAAAATAGTTGTTATGGTAAATGATCAAATTGGTCCTTTCTTTGAAACAAAAAAGGGTTTAGACAGGGAGACTCTTTCTCTCCTTTGGTCTCTAATATAGCCATGGATATTCTTAACTTACTTCTAATTAAAGCTAGAGATTTAGGATTGGTTCAAGGCTTGTCTCATAAATATGTTGATGGGGGTGTTAGCATGCTTCAATAGGTCAATGATAGAATTTTCAGGTTTCAGGATAACTTGGAGAGTGCTAGAAATGTTAAATTAATTTTGTGTTTGTTTGAACAACTTTCGGGTTTGAAGGTTAATTTTCACAAAAGTGAAGTTTACTACTTTGGGGAAGCTAGAGCTAAACAGGAGAGCTACTCTACCATTTTTACTTCTGTTGTAGGAAAACTACCTTTGAGGTATCTAGGAATACCCATAATGCAGTGAGGTTGTGCAATAATGATTGGAGCTGGCTGGAGGAGAAAATGGAAAAGAAACTTAGTATTTGGAAAGGTAGAAGTAGATCTTATGGTGGGAGGCTTATTCTGATCACCTATAGTCTAAGCAATATTCCTTTATATATATATGATTTCTCTTTTTGAACTTCCCAAAGGCCCTGGTAAAAAAAGGTGATTTTCTTTATGAAAAGGATGTTGTAGCAGGAAGAGGATAATGTTAAAAAGTATCATCTATTTAAGTGGGAAGATGTCTGTAGACCAAAAGATATGGGAGGTTTGGGGTGTAGGACTTAGATATAATGAACATTTGTTTACTTTGTTATGGAAATTGGAAAATGAGAAGGGAGTGTGGCAGGACCTAGTGAGGAATAAATATCTAAGGAAGTGCACTCTTAGGAATAGGAGGAGTAAACCTGGCCAGTCTCATTTTTGGCAGGGGCTCATGAAAGGTAAACCTATTTTTTGCAGTATAGTAGGAAGATGGTGAGCAATGAGGAAAGGACTTTGTTTTGGAATGATGTTTGGTTAGAGGATATGCCTTTGAGTTTGCAATTTCCTGGGTTGTATTTTCTCACTTTTAGTGTTGATTTTACTGTTGCGAAGGCTCTTTCCGAAGGCATGAGTAATATTATATTTAGAAGGATCCTTTGGGGAGACACGGCTGATATGTGGCATGAGTTAAAAGAAATTTGTAAGAATGTTGTGCTAACAAAACAAGAGGATAGGTGTTCTTGGCTGTTAGATAAAGCTGGTAAATTTATTATTCATTCTTTGTACTTAGTTTTAAAAACTAATCAGGTTCCTTGGCCTCATAGAAAGTTGTGGTATGTTAAAATCCCTTTGAAGATTAAGGTGTTTCTTTGGTTAGTCTTCAAAATTAGTTTACTGACTAGAGATAATTTGGCCAAACGAAACTAGAAAGGGAAATATGTAAGCTGTAGCTTTTGTGATCATAATGAAACGGTAGAACATCTATTTTGTACTTGTGTGGTTGCTAAATTTTGTATGGGGTGTTGTAGGGAGTGAGGGAGTCCTGGATTAGAGGGTGTCTGGATAGCCGGACTATACCTTCAACCGGATTCCTGGACTATGAAGATACAAGATTGAAGACTTCGTCCTATGTCCGGAGGGGACTTTCCTTGGCGTGGAAGGCAAGCTTGGCGATGCGGATATTCAGATCTCCTACCATTGTAACCGACTTTGTGTAACCCTAACCCTATCCGGTGTCTATATAAACCGGAGGGTTTTAGTCCGTAGGACAGAATCCAACATACAACAATCATACCATAGGCTAGCTTCTAGGGTTTAGCCTCCTTGATCTCGTGGTAGATCTACTCTTGTACTACCCATATCATCAATATTAATCAAGCAGGACGTAGGGTTTTACCTCCATCAAGAGGGCCCGAATCTGGGTAAAACATTGTGTCCCTCGTCTCCTATTACCATCCGCCTAGACGCACAGTTCGGGACCCCCTACCCGAGATCCGCCGGTTTTGACACCGACATTGGTGCTTTCATTGAGAGTTCCTCTGTGACGTAGATTTTAGGCCCGATGGCTCCTTTGATCATCAACAACAATGCGGTCCAGGGTGAGACTTTTCTCCCCGAACAGATCTTCATCTTCGGCGGCTTCGCACTGCGGGCCAATTCGCTTGGCCACCTGGAGCAGATCGAAAGCTCCGCCGCTGGCCATCAAGTCAGGTTGGGAAGTTTAAACTACACGGCTGACATCCGCGGGGACTTGATCTTCGACGGATTCGAGCCACAGCCAAGCACGCCGCACCGTCTCGATGGGCATGATCTAGCTCTGCAGCCGAACAGTACCCTGGGGGCCGCACACGCTTTGGTTCCGAACCTCGATTCGGAGCCTACTGCGCCAATCGAGGATGAGTGGTTGGACGCCGCCTCGGGGGCTGCGATCTCAAAGGCGATCGAGCCGAACACCAGCCCCGCACTCCGCAAGGCATGTGACTCCGAGGGGCCGGATTCCTCTCCGGACTCCGAGCCCTCCGCACGCCTGCCGATCGAATCCGATTGGGTGCCGATCATGGAGTTCACCGCCGCGGACATCTTTCAGCACTCTCCCTTCGGCGACATTCTGAAATCGTTAAAGTCTCTCTCTTTATTGGGAGAGCCCTGGTTGGACTACGGTCAGCAAGGTTGGGATACGGACGATGAAGAAATTCAAAGCCCACCCACCACCCACTTCGTAGCCACTGTCGACGACTTAACCGACATGCTCGACTTCGACTCCGAAGACATCGACGGTATGGACGACGATGCAGGAGACGACCAAGAACCAGCACCTGTAGGGCGCTGGAAGGCCACCTCGTCATATGACATATATATGGTGGACACTCCAAAAGATGGAGATGGCGATGAAACAGCGGGGGATGACACATCTAAGAAACAACCCAAGCGCCGGCGTCAGCGACGCCGCTCCAAATCCCGCCAAAGCAAAAACGGTGATTCCGGCACAGGAGATAATAATACTCCGGATAGCGCCGAAGAACACCCCCTCCAGCAAGAGGATGGAGAAGCCAGCCCTCACAAGAGAGCGGCAGACAGAGAGGTTGAGGATGATAATTACATGCCTCCCTCCGAAGATGAGGCAAGCCTCGACGACGACGAATTCATCATGCCAGAGGATCCCGCCGAACAAGAGCGTTTTAAACGCAGGCTTATAGCCACGGCAAGCAGCCTCAAGAAAAAGCAGCAAACAGCTTAGAGCTGATCAAGATGTGCTAGCTGACAGATGGACTGAAGTCCTTGCGGCCGAAGATTATGAACTCGAACGGCCCTTCAAGAGTTACCCAAAGCGCAGACTGCTACCCCGATTAGAGGAGGAAGCACCTACATCACCAGCGCATGACATGGCCGATCGGCCACCTCGTGGCCGTGACAGAGAATTCATCACTCAAGCCGTGCCCCGGCGCCGCTCAAAACATGCTAAGGCACGGGAAAACGCGCCAGACCTGCGAGAGATACTGGAGGACAAGGCAAGACAAACAAGATCGATCTACGGATCGCGTGGGTGCCCTATGGCACATGACGGGGATCGTCACTCCGGACATAATAAATCCGGCCGGGCCGGACACAGCAGACAAAGCTCATTCAAGCTGCGTCGTGATATAGCCCAATACAGAGGCGCCGCACACCCACTATGCTTCACAGATGAAGTAATGGATCATAAAATCCCTGAGGGTTTCAAACCCGTCAACATCGAATCATATGATGGCACAACAGATCCTGCGGTATGGATCGAGGATTATCTCCTTCATATCCACATGGCCCGCGACGATGATCTACACGCCATCAAGTACCTCCCACTCAAACTTAAGGGACCAGCCCGGCATTGGCTTAACAGCTTGCCAGCAGATTCGATCGGTTCTTGGGAGGACCTGGAAGCCGCATTCCTTGACAATTTTCAGGGTACCTATGTGCGACCACCGGACGCCGATGACCTAAGCCACATAATTCAGCAGCCAGAGGAATCGGCCAGGCAATTCTGGACACGGTTCCTAACAAAGAAAAACCAAATAGTCGACTGTCCGGACACAGAGGCCCTAGCAGCCTTCAAGCATAATATCCGCAACGAGTGGCTTGCCCGGCACCTGGGACAGGAAAAGCCGAAATCTATGGCAGCCCTCACGACACTCATGACCTGCTTTTGCGCGGGAGAAGACAGCTGGCTAGCTCGCAGCAACAACTTAACTAAAAACCTTGGTAATTCGGATACCAAGGACAAAAGTGGCAGGTCGCGCCGGAACAAGCAAAAACGCTGCGTTAACATCGACAACAACGAGGATACGACAGTCAATGCCAGATTCCGAGGCTACAAATCCGGTCAGCGGAAAAAGCCATTCAAAAGAAATACTTAGGGCCCGTCTAGTTTGGACCGAATACTCGACCGCTCGTGCCAGATACATGGCACCCCCAAAAGGCCAGCCAATCACACCAACAGGGATTGTTGGGTGTTCAAGCAGGCAGGCAAGTTAAATGCCGAAAATAGAGACAAGGGGCGGCGTAGCGACGAGGAGGAGGAGCCCAGGCCGCCGAACAACAGTGGACAGAAGGGTTTTCCCCCACAAGTGCGGACGGTGAACATGATATACGCAACCCACATCTCCAAGAGGGAACGGAAGCGTGTGTTACGGGACGTATATGCGCTGGAGCCAGTCGCCCCAAAGTTCAACCCATGGTCCTCCTGCCCGATCACTTTTGATCGAAGGGACCACCCCACTAGCATCCGTCATGGCGGATTCACCGCATTGGTTTTAGACCCAATTATTGACGGATTTCATCTCACAAGAGTCCTTATGGACGGCGGCAGCAGCCTGAACCTGCTTTATCAGGACACAGTGCGGAAAATGGGCATAGATCCCTCGAGGATTAAACCCACCAAAACGACCTTTAAAGGCGTCATACCAGGTGTAGAGGCCAACTGTACAGGCTCAGTCACACTTGAAGTGGTCTTCGGATCTCCGGATAACTTCCGAAGCGAGGAGTTAATCTTCGACATAGTCCCTTCCGCAGTGGCTATCACGCACTGCTCGGACGAACCACATTCGCAAAGTTCAATGCGGTACCGCATTATGCATACCTCAAGCTCATGATGCCAGGCCCTCGAGGAGTAATCACGGTCAACGGAAACACCAAACGCTCTCTCCGAACGGAGGAGCATACGGCAGCGCTCGCAGTGGAGGCGCCGTTAAGCACCTCCAGCAGATTGTCCGGCACCTCCGGTTGGACGGAGGCCGCCGGCTCAGAAGGCTTGCTCCTCTTGGAAGGAGTTCGCCTACCGCGGTCCGGAACCGTTGAAGATTCCGGCGCGGTGTCCGGCTCAAAGCCGGACTTGGAGCCCTGGGGGGTCTTGTCCCCTTTACTCCCGGAGTCCGGAAGGTCGCCTCGTGGCTCCTCCAGGACCACCTCCTCTTGGCCCGGAGCTTGTCGCTACACCACTTCGGCATCGTCCGCAGTGCGGGGGAGGCAGCGGGCGGAACTGAGTTCACGTCCGATGAATCCAGGGAGCCGCTCGACGACTCGTCGAGCCCGGCCTTGGGCGGACTGCATAATTACATTCGGCATAAGGAACAGCTGTGCAACAAGGGAATGCTATGAGTTACTCTGGTATCCGAATACTTACGATCCCGCCGGGCGCCTGGCCCTTTGCGGCCACTCCTCTTCGCCCTCGTTGGCGTCGCTGGAGTAGTCCGGAGGAAGGGTTTTCCCCTTCTTAGACCCTTCGGCCTCCCCTGTTGGGGCAGCCTTCCTCTTCTTTCCTCCCCCCGATGGAGGGGGAGAGGTCTCTTCTTCCTCCTCGTTTTCATGGGAGGAGCGCGTCTCGGATTCGTCGGATGAAGAATCCGACACCTCCTCGCACCGGGAACTCTTTCGAGTCCCCGTGGCCTTCTTCTTGGCCTTCTTCTCTGGCACCACGTAAGGTGCCGGAGCCAGCAGCTTCGATAAACGAGCATCTGCTGGGTCTTCGGGCAAAGGGGCCGGACAGTTGACCTGTCCGGACTTCGCCTGCCACTCCTGTCAAAGGTAAGGGAGTTTAGATCCCGCATAGAGTCAAACTATGAGAAACAAATTTCCTGTAAAAGGTAAAGATAACCCACCGCACTAGCTGGACGCTGCGTGCTGAATCCGCGGTCCTCGGATGCGGATGCGGGAGCTTCGGCGCCCTTGAATAGCACCTTCCAGGCATCTTCGTACATCGTGTCGAAGAGCCTACTCAAGGTTTGGTGCTGCGTCGGATCGAACTCCCATAGAGTGAAAGCCCGTTGTTGACACGGGAGGATCCGGCGGACGAGCATGACCTGGACTATATTGACAAGCTTGAGCCGCTTGTTCACCAGGGATTGGATGCATGTTTGCAGTCCGGTCACCTCTTCCTCGTTGCCCCACGACAGGCCCGTCTCTTTTCAGGACGTGAGCCGCGTAGGGGGTCCGGATCGGAACTCGGGGGCTGCGACCCATTCAGGGTCGCGCGGCTCAGTGATGTAAAACCACCCCGACTACCACCCCTTCAGGGTTTCCACAAAAGAGCCCTCAAGCCAGAGGACGTTGGCCATCTTGCCCGCCATGGCGCCTCCGCACTCCGCCTGGCTGCCGCGCACCACCTTCGGCTTGACGTTGAAAGTCTTGAGCCAAAGGCCGAAATGGGGGCGGATGCGGAGGAAAGCCTCACACACGACGATAAACGCCGAGATGTTAAGGACAAAGTTCGGGGCCAGATCATGGAAATCTAGGCCATGGTAGAACATGAGCCCCCGGACAAATGGGTGGAGAGGAAAACCTAGTCCACGGAGGAAATGGGGGAGGAATACAACCCTCTCATGGGGCCTTGGGGTGGGGAGAAGCTTCCCCTTTTCGGGAAGCCGGTGCGCAATGTCATTGGACAAGTATCCGGCCTTCCTTAGCTTTTTGACATGGCCCTCCGTAACGGAGGAGACCATCCACTTGCCTCCCGCTCCGGACATGGCTGGAGAAGATTGAGGTGGGAAGTGCGGACTTGGGCGCTGGAGCTCGGGTGCACAGGAGATGGATGAGCTGAGGAGGAAGAAGGCATTGGTAAAAAGGTGGATCCTTATCCCCTTATATGGGCGGATGCGGCTATGCGTCCCCACCAGCCTGATAAAACTCGCTTATCTCCCAAGCGCCGTGATAAATGGCGCGGTTGGGTTACCCACGTCCGTATTGATGAGAATCCCGTAAAAAGGGGACACGATCTCTGCTTTGACAAGACGTGCCAAGGAAACCGCCTCGCAAAATACGCTGAGGTGGGGGTAAAAACGATTCGAATAAAGGCTTGGTCGTAGTGTGATGTCGCGCTACGAAATACGTCAGCAGATTAGATTTGTGTTAATATTATTCTCTCTATGGCAATATGTGGAAACTTATTTTGCAGAGCCGGACACTACCCTTAGTGTTTACAAACTTTTATGAAGAACCTGGAAGATGAACCCACCTTGCAATGCCGAAGACAATCTGCGCGCCGGACTCGTCGTCATTGAAGCCTAGTTCAGGGGCTACTGAGGAAGTCCTGGATTAGAGGGTGTTCGGATAGCCGGACTATACCTTCAGCCGGACTCCTAGACCATGAAGATACAAGATTGAAGACTTCGTCCCGTGTCCGGAGGGGACTTTCCTTGGCATGGAAGGCAAGCTTGGCGATGCGGATATTCAGATCTCCTACCATTGTAACCGACTTTGTGTAACCCTAACCCTATCCGGTGTCTATATAAACTGGAGGGTTTTAGTCCGTAGGACCGAATCCAACATACAACAATCATACCATAGGCTAGCTTCTAAGGTTTAGCCTCCTTGATCTCGTGGTAGATCTACTCTTGTACTACCCATATCATCAATATTAATCAAGCAGGACGTAGGGTTTTACCTCCATCAAGAGGGCCTGAACCTGGGTAAAATATTGTGTCCCTCGTCTCCTGTTACCATCCGCCTAGACGCACAGTTCGGGACCCCCTACCCGAGATCCGCCGGTTTTGACACCGACAGGGAGTGTGACTGGACTAGCCGATATACCTTGCAGAATAGACGTATTTAGTGGCTGGATAGAGAGCTTTCCTAAACATCAAAGGCAGGTGATAGCTGTGCGCATTGCGTCAGTTTTCTGGACTTTGTGAAAAGCCAGGACCTCTGCTACTTTTCATCATATTTACCCGCATGATCCTAGTGTTTTGTTCTATCAAGTTGCTTACTGGATCTCCTATTGGGCGGGCCTATAGAGAAGAGGAAAGCAATCGATCATGCAGGAGGTGGCGGCGCTGCTAATTGAGGTGGCGAATGGTTCTTTCAACAAGAGTAGAGGCTGGGCGCCGATGACGAGAAGGCTTGGAGTAGGGTAATTTTTAGTTTTTGCATTTATTTGGAGCTCGCTTTAGCCGGGACAGGCTGCTGGGGATGCTTTTTCTCGTTTTTTGCCGCGAAAATTGCAGGGCCCTTGCGTGGTATCCCTCTCTTTGCAAATGAGAAGTTAGTTGATGCCTCAGCATGTTGCTTTGTGCTCATCCTTTCGAATATTTAAAGACTTTGTTTATCGGTTTTCTTTCATTTAATGGAATGAAATTGGGGGCATGCCCCTCAATTCGTAAAAATACTTTTTAAAAGGTCAAAAGTTACAAACTTTGATCAAGTTTGTGGAGAAAAATATTGACATCTAAAATGCTCATATATAACTAGACTCATCATAAGTTGTAGCCTCATATGTTATATATTTAGAATTATAGATATAAATCATTTTCTCTATAAACCCGATCAAGGTTTGTAGATTTGACCTTTTAAAAAGTCTATATGCACTACATTATGTAAAAACATTAGTTTGGTGAATTCAATTGATTTGAGCCATTCAATCATCTATATCGAATGTCTCATGCTGCTCCAATTTGTAGCCATCACATCATGTATAAATTAGAAACATGTTAATTACATTGATCGTAATTTGAAAATAAAATTAATTGTATTAAACACAATTAATCTCGGATTCAACATTAATTGCAATTAATTTTGAAAATAATATTATTGTCAAACTAGACGGGAGTGCACATACACGAACACTAGTGCATGAAACAGATAAAGTCTTTGCTTTTCACGCAGACTATACATGACAACACCTATACTTGGTAGACCTATTGATTTGATATCGTGAATGTTGATGTTTTTTCTATAAACTTAATAAAACTTTGATTTTTTTAATGTAAGACAAACCTGAAATGGGAACTAAAATGAGACATATAGAACGGGGATCAAAAGAGGACCAGACCGCGCAGCATATCACGGGCCGACACCGCAGGAAACGGATTCAAAGCCATGCACGCACTCTGCTCTCTCAGCAGAGCAGCCGCACGCAGCTCTTCAGTTGGTGCTCTTGTCGCTGCCGCCTCTCTTCTCCTTGATGAGCTTCAGGAGGCTGGGCATCATCTTCTTCTTCCTCTTGATGGTGAACGACGGCGACTTGGGGTTCCAGTTCGCCGCGGACACCGACGACCGCCGACCCTTCGACCTCTTCGACGTCGCCGACACCCTGCTCGACCTCCGCCGCGGGTACGCGCACTGCAGGCCCACACTCTCCGCCGTCGCGTTCAGGTCGTACAGCTCCTGCTCCAGCGCCTTCTGCTCGCCCGCCGTCTTCTCCGCCTCCGACGCCACCTGCGCCTCCCTGGGGCCCATCTCCCTCATCTCCCGCTCCGCCGCCTCGGCCCGCATCGCCACCTCCTTCTCGCTGGCCTTGAGCGCCTGCACCCACGCCTGCGCCGCGGCCACCTTCTTGTCGGCCACCACCCGGACCAGCGCCGCGCGCCCGCTCAGGTACTCGTACTCGAACCGCGAGACGGTTATAGTCCCCTGCCGCCGGGGCGCCGCCGACGCCCTGGCCTGCATTGTGCTCTCCACGGCAGCCTTGAGCTTCTTCATTGCCGACGCCTCGGACGCCTTCGCCGCCTCCAGCTCCTTCACCGACTGCCTGATCCGCTCCTCGGCCGTGGCCATCTCCGCGGCGACGTTGTCGGCCTCTGCTAGCACGCACCGCTTCTCCAGCATGGTCAGCTCCTCCTCCTTGCTCGCCGCCTCGGTCTCGGCATGCAGCTGCTGCATCGCCGCCGTGAGGTTCGACACGATGGCCTTGGACCTCTCGTCGGCGGCCGTGACGGCCTCCATCTGGGCCCTCGCCTTGAGGAGCTTCGCGTTCAGCTGCTGCACCTGCGCGTCCGCGTTCTTCTCCTGCGCCTTGAGCCGGTCGATCTCCTGGACGACCCCCATGATCTCGGTCCGGGTGCGGTCCATGGAGGTCATGAACTGGAACGCCCCCGCCTTGATGCTCTCCAGCTCGTTCTTCGCCATGGACAGCTCGGCCTCCGCGGCCTGCAGCAACGCCCTGTCCTGCGCCTCTCCTTTCTTCTGTCTCGTGGTATCCTCCGCCGCCCCATCGTTCGGGACGTGGTGCTTCTCCATGGCGCGCACCAGCTCCATCTCGCCCTGCAGGACCTCCACGTCGGCGTTCGTGGCTTCCAGCTTCGCCTCCAGCTCCCTCGCGCGGCTCACCTCCCTGCGCGCCTCCTTCACCTTGGACCTCGCGGCCTCGATCTCCCGGGCGAACCGCTCTGCCTCGGCGACGTGCTGGGCCTCCAGCTCGCGGCGCTCCCGCTCGGCCTCGATGCGCGCGAGCTCCACCAGGACGTGCTCCTCGTTCGCCTCATCCACGCGCCGCTTCATCTCGTCGGCGGCCTGCAGGTTGGACTGGATCTTGCACACCGTCGCCACGACGTCGCTCTCGGCCTTGGCCTTGGCCTCCGCCGCGGACTTCACCTCCAGTTTCAGCTTGCGGAGCTCCCTCTTGACGCGCTCCAGCTCTTGCGACACCTCCGCGTACTGGGCCTCCTCGGCGCCATTCTTTCGTGTCCACGTTGCTTGCAGCCCTGACCTCTGGGACGTCGCCTTGGCCTTGGTCTGGTCGATTTGGCGCTCCAGCTCCTTGGCCATGGCTCGTGCTCTCGATAGCTCCGACTCGGCGCCGGCTCGCTCGTTATCCACTGACGCCTTCCGCTCGTTCAGCTTGTCCATGTCGGATTTCGCTCGTTGCTTCATTTCAGAGGACAGGTTCTGCATACAACAAGGTAGATATGAACTTAGTACTACAGTTAAACAGTACTCCAAGAAACAGGGAAGATATGGCAAGTCGTCCATGAATTTCGGGATTGAAAGAGTACCTCTTGAGCTCTGTTCTTGTCTGCCTTTCTTCCACCGATGCTCTCGCCGAAGATGCTCATTGTGGCTCTCACTGATCCACCATCCATGGCAGCCTCCATTGTGCTCCAAATGACGCAACCTAACAAGAAGTGTATACAAGCTGCTCGTATATCCTCACCAGACAAATCTGTAGGCTCACAGCGACGCAGACCATTGGAAATTTATTTGGTTGGAAGGGGAAGGAGAGGCAAAGGAGAGAGGGGAGTTTATGTGCTGCTGAACGAGGACAAGTGTTTCAGCCTCAGCTCTATCCTTCTTGGCAGGACTCGGAGGAGCTCACTACCACACAGCACAGCTGTTCCCGTTTTATCCACCCTGTTCCTGTCCCTGCCTCCCATCACGTTTTGAGAATTGTCTCTAGCAATTAGTAACTGACAGCTCCCGTTCAATTTATTTCGCTGTTTCGCTTGTAGCACTAGAATACCTCTCTGGGGCTTTGGAGTAAAACAGAAATGGGATTTTCCGCGATGCCTTTTGGCCACATAAATTGCAAGTGGCTCGTGTTGCATTGTATCGATGGGACAATGGCTGTATTTGGAAGGTAGACTTTTTTTCAATTAAGAAAATATTTCAATAACTAATTAACAATGATATACCAATTACATCTGTCATTCGGCTTCTTCTTTTCTTTCTTTTTTTTGCGTGGAACCGTCATCCGGCTTCTACAATACCATGATATCAAGAATTCACTTTTGCTATTTGTAAGGGCATCTCTAACAGATCCCATAAAAAATAGAGGAGTAAACTTTGAAGTAAACCTTAGAGCATCTACAACACTAGCACTAAGACGGGCCGCCAGGGTGAAAATCCTATCCGCTAGGTCTTATTCCCACACAAATCCCGCTAATTTGTTAGCGTCGCCGCAAACTCAGGAGTTGGGCGACCCAACCTTTTGGCTCTCTATTTCTGTTCATTTTCCAACTTGTGTAGCGCCTGTTCTCTGCCACTTGCGTTGCAGGGGCAGACTGCACAGACGGTTAGCCCAAAATCCTTTTCCTAAGCGCCTATTCAAGCGTTGGGCATTGTAGCTGCCCTTAGTAGAGTAAGAATTAGGACGGTTGGAGACGACGATGGGGTTGAGATTTGGGACGGTTGGAGACGACGATTGTGACGCCCCCGATTCAATCGTACACTAATCATGCACGCAAACGTGTACGATCAAGATCAGGGACTCACGGGAAGATATCACAACACAACTCTAAAACATAAATAAGTCATACAAGCATCACAATACAAGCCAGGGGCCTCGAGGGCTCGAATACAAATACTCGATCATAGACAAGTCAGCGAACGCAACAATATCTGAGTACAGACATAAGTTAAACAAGTTGCCATAAGATGACTAGCACAAACTGAGATACAGATCGAAAGAGGCGCAGGCCTCCTGCCTGGGATCCTCCTAACTACTCCTGGTCGTCATCAGTGGGCTGCACGTAGTAGTAGGCCCCTCCGGTGTAGTAGGAGTCGTCGTTGACGGTGGCGTCTGGCTCCTGGACTCCATCGTCTGGTCGCAGCAATCGGGTAGAGAAAAGGGGAAAAGGGGGAACAAGGCAACCGTGAGTACTCATCCAAAGTACTCGCAAGCAAGGAGCTACACTACATATGCATGGGTATATGTGTAAAGGGGCATATCGGTGGACTGAACTGCAGAATGCCAGAATAAGAGGGGGATATCTAATGCTGTCGAAGACTACGCTTCTGGCAGCCTCCGTCTTGCAGCATATAGAAGAGAGTAGACTGAAGTCCTCCAAGTAGCATCGCATAGCATAATCCTACCCGGCGATCCCCTCCTCGATGCCCTGTTAGAGAGCGATCACCGGGTTGTATCTGGCACTTGGAAGGGTGTGTTTTATTAAGTATCCAGTTCTAGTTGTCATAAGGTCAAGGTACAACTCCGGGTCGTCCTTTTACCGAGGGACACGGCTATTCAAATAGATCAACTTCCCTGCAGGGGTGCACCACATAACCCAACACGCTTGATCCCATTTGGCCGGACACACTTTACGGGGTCATGCCCAGCCGCGGAAGATCAACACGTCACAGCCCCACCTAGGCACAACAGAGAGGTCAGCACGCCGGTCTAAACCTAAGCGCACAGGGGTCTGGGCCAATCGCCCTTAGCACACCTGCACGTTGCGTGGGTGGCCGGAAGCAGACCTAGCAACCTCCAGTACAACGGAAGTCAGTCACGCGGTCCAATCTGGCGCGCGCCGCTCAGTCGCTGACGTCACGAAGGCTTCGGCTGATACCACGACGCCGAGTGCCCATATCTTTCCCACGTAGTTGGTTAGTGCGTATAGACCAAATGGCCAGACTCAGATCAAATACCCAGATCTCGTTAAGCGTGTTAAGTATCCGCGAACACCGACCAGGGCCAAGCCACCTCTCTCCTAGGTGGTCTCAACCTGCCCTGTCGCTCCACCACAAAGTAACAGTCGGGGGCCGTCGGGAACCCAGGCCCACCACTACCTGGGTGGAACCACCTGCCCCTTCAGCCCCCATCTCCGAACAGTATCACAGGTAATGTAACAGTGTAAAGTATATAGTATATGCCCGTGATCACCTCCCGAAGTGATCACGACCCAGTAGTATAGCATGGCAGACGGACAAGAGTGTAGGGCCACTGATGAAACAGTAGCATCCTATACTAAGCATGTAGGATTGCAGGTAAAGGTAACAACAGTAGTAGCAAGAACAGGCTATGCATCAGGATAGGATAAACGGAAAGCAGTAACATGCTACACTACTCTAATGCAAGCAGTATAGAAGAGAATAGGCGATATCTGGTGATCAAGGGGGGGGGGCTTGCCTGGTTGCTCAGACAAGAAGGAGGGTCGTCGTCGACGTAGTCGATCACAGGGGCATCAGCGGCAGTCTCGGGGGCTACCGGAGAGAAGAGGGGGAAGAAACAGTAAATACAGAGAAAACAGAGCATAACAGGACAACAGACAGAGCTAGACGTGTTCTAACGCGGTGCTACACGATATCAGTGAAGGGGGATAACATCCGGGAATGTTTTCCCGAAGTTTGCATTTTTCGGACAGATGAAACAGAGGAGGAAAGTTGCATGTTCACTATGATAGGGACGTGTGGCGGATGAACGGAGAGCGTATCCGGATTCGTCTCGTCGTTCTAAGAAACTTTCATGTACAAAGTTTTTCCATCCGAGCTACGGTTTATTTTATATTAATTTTAAAAGATTTAAATCAATTTTAGCATTTATTTAATTAACTTAATACAACATTATCCAAAACAGTGCATGCTGACATCAGCATGACGTCAACAGTCAATAGAGGTGTTGACTGGGTCGCTCACGTGTGGGTCCCACTAGTCATTGACTGTTTAGTCTAATTAGGTTTAACTAATCTAATTACTATTTAATTAAACTAACTAGTTAATTAGATTAATTAAACAAGATTGATTAACTTAATTAATTAACTAATTAGTTAATTAATTAGTTAATTTAATTATTACCTATTTATTTATTTATATTTACTTATTATTTATTTTTTTAATTCTTTTTTTTGTAAAACGTTCTTAGGGTGGGCCCCCCATGTCATATGCCCAGGGGGCCTAACGGGCGCACGGGTAAGCAGGCGCTGGGCGTGTGCGCTGCCCAGACCACATGGGCGCATGCCCAGGGCCGCGGCAACGGCCACTCTAGGGTCGGGTACGCCCCGGCCGGCGAGCAAGGGGCCGCGGGCGAGGAGCAGCAGTGCCGGTGAACGAAGGCGGTGGTCGGAGCAACTGCAGGGGAGCCGGGGCGGGCTCGCCGACGTGAGGCGCGTCACGGGGCGCCAGCGGGGTGCCGGCCCAGGCGCGACGCGCGGGGTGGTGCACGCGCGGTGGTGTTGTGGGTCGTTGCGGGGCCGCACGGCGATGCAGCGGCGGAACAGCGCGGATGTGCGGCGCACGCAGCGGGGCAGCAGCAGCAGGGCTGCCCGGCGGAGCGGACGCGGAGGGAGCCGAGCGGGCGCGTCTGAACGAGGTGGGGCGCGGGCGCAGGCAGGAGGCGCGGGCGCGGCCAGGGCGGCCGGCGCGCGTGCGGGCGTCGGTGAGCGAGGCCATGGCCGAAGTGGCCGGAGCAGGAGAGAAGGAGGAGATGCCGGGGCCTCACCACGGGGCCGTGGGGTCTATGCAGCGGTGCTCGGGGAGGTTGACGGGGACGGCTGGCGCAGGGGAGGAGGCAACAACGTTGACCTGGCTCCAGGGACGGCGAGCGGCGGGCGGTGTCGAGGGCGCCGGTGACGTCGGGGCGGCCCCAGGCGAGCGTTGCGCGAGGGAGAGGAAAGGCGAGGAGTCCGAGAGGGCGGCGCCGGCGCCGGCTCACGGCGGCCTTAGCGGAGGCGCGTCTTGTGTCGGGCGCAGGCGTACGGGAGGGGATCGAACAGGGCGCCCCTCCCCTGTTCGTTCGTCAGTGCGTGCGTGTGTCGTGGGTGATGGCGTGCAGGGGGGATGAGGGAGTGATAGGGATCGATTTAGGGTTTGCCACGATGGGGGGGGGTGTTAAGCAGGTGTGAAGGGCCGGTTGGGCCAGTGAGCTGGCCGGCTGGGCCATTGGCCCAGTTGGCCAGGGGCCTTTTCCTTGTATTTTAGTTTTCTTTTCTTTTATGTATTTTGTTTCTTTTCTGTTTTATTTTGTTCCTCATTGTATTTTAGTCTTGTAAAGTACAAGAATGATCCCTAAATTAGTATTACCACTAAACCCACTACCATATAAAGTTTAGTCCCTAAATAGAATAGTTTAACAATTTATTTATTATAAAAGGCATTTCAATAATGGTTTTGCTACTGTTTTATTCACTTTAGAGTATTTAAAGATTTTATAAAAGTGGGGTTTCTTCACCAATATTTAATATGGATTATTTGGCTCACTCCGAACATTTTAGTTTTAATATTTGAAAACTTTTTTGTTTGCCAGATTTCGAACCTTGAATTTGAAACGATTTCGAACTAACGCGTGATTAGCAACAGAAATCGAAGTGACGTGGCATCTCTAACAGAGGGTTACTGTAGCTTAATTATCCGGGCGTCACAATTCTCCTCCACTACAAGAAATCTCGTCCCGAGATTTAGGAGGGGGAGTAAGGGGAAAGGGATTTGGTTACGAAATTCTAACGGATCTTTTCGTTCCTGGTTGCTCTTCTCAAAGAAGTTGATCCATAGCGTTGATGTCATCATTTCTCTACTTCAGGTCATCATGGTGAAGTCGTCCTTTTCTTCGGGAACTCCAACGTACTTACGAATAGGTAAGGGGCAGCTCAGCTATGACAGATTGCTTTTGAGGGAAACAATCTGGGGTTAACCTATGAAATGAGCATAAGGTTATCTCTCGAGTTGAACATATAAACTACATCGAGAGTAAGGTACGAAGGTACAATAAGAGGTTCCAAGCGGATAGATAGTTGCTCGAAGTCTGAACCAGAGTGAGAAAGGGTTTCAGAGCAGCGGGAGTAAGTATTGCGTCTAACACCAGAATAGAGCACTAGGAAGGTGGCCCGTGAATTAAATACGAAGCCAAGCATGGGGAGTAACCATTAGAAACAGGGTTGTACAGGAGAGTTAGGTTTCAATCCTTTGGGACTGTGGGTTATGGGCCCACCATGTGGGTTAAAAGTAGGATGGGT
The DNA here is from genome assembly GCF_003073215.2 of Triticum urartu. Lineage (NCBI taxonomy): Eukaryota > Viridiplantae > Streptophyta > Magnoliopsida > Poales > Poaceae > Triticum > Triticum urartu. Next base: position 484,790,046 of record NC_053024.1, read on the forward strand.
GGTGACATCTTTCACGGTCATGATAGCAAGACATGTCAGAGGGTAATCTATCAATTATGTCGGCAACAATGTCAGTACCAAGGGCAAGGGACGAAGAGAACCATTTTCCCGCTCGTTGAAACGAGGCGGGCCAATAGGCAAAGTTCTCGTCCATCGGTGGCTACCGGAATGTCATCAACAATAGTAACAGGGTCTTACTGATAGAGTTGTACACCGAGGTGTTTACATAAGCAGGAGAATATTACTGCTTAGATCATATAGATCACAAGAAGGTTTAAACAAACCAATGGAAAGGAAAAGTGATTATCAGGTTTAAACAGAACAATGGAAAGGAAAATGTGTATACACACATATTTCAGGGGTATATCCTTCCCAAGGACAAGCGGAGCATGATATCCATGACATGATAGAAAGTAGAAAACCATTTAGGTAAGGGGGAGGAATCTCATGATATTACCCATACAACGGTGTTAGGATAAATGATAAGAAAATTTAGCATTGTGCTTCAAATGTTCTTATTGAAGATCAGAGTACCACAGACACGCTTCGAGATAGCATTGACATGGTCTTCAAGCAAAGATCAAACTTGGATACACAAAGGATTCATCAGGAACAACATATAGAATAAATCTTTTGGTTTCCTCATGGAAGAATGGTTAACCTTGCTAAATAGGAAACTGATGACAATAGGTCCTCCAGCCAGGTGTGTTGGGCATGACATCACCTTACCGGGTCACATAAAGACCAATGTTATAACTCTTGAAAATATGTTCCAACCATCATATCTGACCGAGATTCAGATCTGACTGGTGTCAGGATAACTCAGACTCGGGATGCCTGAGAAGAAAGGTGCAACACAAATTGTCGAGATGACATTGTAAGATTCTCATGAAATGAACTATGGAAGCAAGTTCTGAATCATGCGTTCATCATTAAACCAAGGAGAGGATGAGGAGGTGGCTGATAGGCTCGGCAACAATTCATTGAGATTTCCAAAGGATGGATTTCCACAATTATGTGAACAAGGAAATATTTGTCGGATCAAATGATATAATGATGTATGTTCGAGGGAAACATACACAAATGAACAATGATAGAAGGGTGCACCCAGGAATCTGGACTAGGTAGCACGATCAATGTTCGAATGGTGGTTCATCGACCGATAGGCTAAAATGAATTATCGATCATTAACTTCAAAGCAATAGGGTTGCTAGAAGTGCAGAATCCAAACAACACCATTCACTTGTGGGTACCCCGGTTGGAATCAACACGAGGACCAAGAAGAATGGTGATGGTGAGAAGTATCATTATAGCAAGAATTCTTAAGAGGTGGAGCAATCCTCACAACATTCTTGACATCAAAGAGGGTAATACTCCGCGGTAGAACATAACATAAGTTGGATAGCAAGGAACTCAAGGTACAACACAGAATAGGAACAAGTTTTGTGTTTGGAGGGAATGCAATAATGTTGTCGATGATAACACAAATCATCGAGGGCAAAGATAGTATTTCTCATCATGAATTCATTTGATATCCTGGAAGAGCTCAGAATGCCGATGATGATCACGACACAATTTGTTGAGAGATTTCATGAAGATGTAATCGGTCGGCGATGACATCAAGTCAAATGAATGATGAAGCGAAAGGTTATTGGAACCAAGGGTATGACACAAACTCGAAATCAATCTTGTTGTTCAAGGAGAAATGATATGACGAGGAAGATCGACGTAAGATTAGCTCACCATCGAAATTTGTGCTCTGGGAAGAAGGACCAGGTAGCACAGTTAAAATTAGCACGATAATGATGTACCCGTTCAGGCTAGGAAAGACATGATGGGGTATTAAACTTGTAAGTATTGAAGATCTCTAATCCTCGTTGAATCATAGTGCGGACTCGATTCCAACCCGAGGAAAAATTGGTATCGGTGAGAATAATAGTAGATGAAGAACTCCTAAGGAGTTATGTAGTTTCGTGATATTCTCGAGATACCAGAGGGGTAATACTCGACGACAGATCAAAGTAGAGTTTGGACTAGGGTATTGCTCTGCAGAAGACACGTGAGCAAACTTGCACGAGAAATTGAATCAAGGAGAAACATGGTCGGAACCATAGCTGCAGGGGATCTAATTTAATGACACTGAAAAAATTACCCAAATGATTAAATATTTTGCAAGAAGCTTCCATGATAAGTTCCACATCGGGTCCATGGGCATGAACACACAGTTCAAGGTCGACTCCCACTTCTTTAATGCATAACCTTTCATTCACTTCTCGTTTTCGAAGAAGTTGTAGTGTTGAGATTTTATCTAGCAAAACACCAGAAGAGTATGACTCGTGAAAACTTTCGAGTTCACACATATTAAGGAAGGCATAGGTTCAACCCAACGGGGCTTCTTAGGAACATATACCACGAACCTCAGAAGTAAAAAACACAAGCTCAAAAGTAGAGCATGGTTGTCAAAGCAGAGGATACAATTTACCAAAGGCATTATATACCCGTGGAAAGTCTCACAAGGTTATTGAATATGAAGGACGATGTCGGATGAAATCCAACAATGGATCGGGCGATCCACAACAAAGCTGATGTGAGTATCGGTACTCAACCAGAGGAAGAAAGGATGCAAATGCATCGGTTTATAGAATATCTGAATAATTCAACGCTTATATAGCAAAGGAATTATGATTTTCAAATCAAGGGATCAGGAGCAAATGCTCTGATCAAGGATGGATAAGTTGAATAGACTTAGGGGTACAATCGACGGCAATTGGATTGGTTGAGAACCAGCTCATGTTTAAAATGACGTCTGAGCCGAAAGGATGAATTCTAGGATCTGATTAAGGATTGTCGACATTCGCAACATATTGAATCAACAGACTCAAGATGATAGTGACAAGGGATGCCAATAAGATTACCAGACTTATGGGATTAACCATAATGCGAGCAAGCAAGAATTTCAAGAGCAATAGGCTGCTCACAACTTTTGGAAAACCGGGTACTATTTCAATGTATCTTGTGAATCATATGAACAACGGGGGAAGAACGGATACTCGTTAAGTGTGAGAAAATATCCGCAACGGGTATTCATGAGGCAAGAACTGTAAAGCCGTAAGCTCAAAAAATTCTTGGAACAACGGAGAGCAGTTCGGGGCATCTTGTATTAACAAGAGCAACTGGGGACTAATGTAAGAATGGCAAGTGCATGTAGTTTTCTATAGGGGTTGACGGTGGAAGGGAATTGCAAGCGCAATGAGCACAAGTTCTCGAGATAACATCATAGAGTATCTTCAAAATCTTCTGGTGCAGCCGGCGATCATCTGGACTGAAGGGGCTCTCCGGGAGGAAGTAATTACGAGAACCTAGAGTCAGAGTTAGTAAAATCGTTTAACCTGAATAGAAGAGATGTCAGAGTCCCAGAGTATAGGTCGAGAAATAAAAGATCCTAATATCACCCAATGGCGACGTGGGCCCGTAAGGCGCACAACGATGTTAGTAAAAGTTTTGTAATGTCTAGACTCGACTTCAACCAAGGAGTTGGAAAGGGGGATTCCTACAGGCAGTCGGCTCTGATACCAACTTGTGACGCCCCCGATTCAATCGTACACTAATCATGCACGCAAACGTGTACGATCAAGATCAGGGACTCACGGGAAGATATCACAACACAACTCTAAAACATAAATAAGTCATACAAGCATCATAATACAAGCCAGGGGCCTCGAGGGCTCGAATACAAGTGCTCGATCATAGACGAGTCAGTGGAAGCAACAATATCTGAGTACAGACATAAGTTAAACAAGTTGCCATAAGATGGCTAGCACAAACTGAGATACAGATCGAAAGAGGTGCAGGCCTCCTGCCTGGGATCCTCCTAACTACTCCTGGTCGTCATCAGCGGGCTGCACGTAGTAGTAGGCCCCTCCGGTGTAGTAGGAGTCAGTCGTCCACGGTGGCGTCTGGCTCCTGGACTCCATCGTCTTGTCGCAGCAATCGGGTAGAGAAAAGAGGAAAAGGGGGAACAAGGCAACCATGAGTACTCATCCAAAGTACTCGCAAGCAAGGAGCTACACTACATATGCATGGGTATATGTGTAAAGGGGCATATCGGTGGACTGAACTGCAGAATGCCAGAATAAGAGGGGGATATCTAATCCTGTCGAAGACTACGCTGATCTAGAGGGGGTCATGCCCGGCTGCGGAAGATCAACACGTCCCAGCCCCACCTAGGCACAACAGAGAGGTCAACACGCCGGTCTAAACCTAAGCGCACAGGGGTCTGGGCCCATCGCCCTTAGCACACCTGCACGTTGCGTGGGTGGCCGGAAGCAGACCTAGCAACCTCCAGTACAACGGAAGTCAGTCACGCGGTCCAATCTGGCGCGCGCCGCTCAGTCGCTGACGTCACGAAGGCTTCGGCTGATACCACGACGCCGAGTGCCCATATCTTTCCCACGTAGTTGGTTAGTGCGTATAGACCAAATGGCCAGACTCAGATCAAATACCCAGATCTCGTTAAGCGTGTTAAGTATCCGCGAACACCGACCAAGGCCAGGCCACCTCTCTCCTAGGTGGTCTCAACCTGCCCTGTTGCTCCGCCACAAAGTAACAGTCGGGGGCCGTCGGGAACCCAGGCCCACCACTACCTGGGTGGAACCACCTGCCCCTTCAGCCCCATCTCCGTGTTGGGGAACGTTGCAGAAAACAAAAATTTTCCTACGGTTTCACCAAGATCCATCTATGAGTTCATCTAGCAACGAGTGATCGGATTGCATCTACATACCTTTGTAGATCACGCGCGGAAGCGTTCAAAGAACGGGGATGAGGAAGTCGTACTCGACATGATCCAAATCACCGGAGATCCTAGCGCCGAACGGACGACACCTCTGCGTTCAACACACGTACGATCAGCATGACGTCTCCTCCTTCTTGATCCAGCAAGGGGAAGGAGAGGTTGATGAAGATCCAGCAGCACGACGGTGTGGTGGTGGATGCAGGGGTCACCGCAGCAGGGCTTGCCGTTCTACTATGAGAGGGAGAGGTGTAGCAGGGGAGAGGGAGGCGCCAAGACTCAAGGGTGCGGCTGCCCCTCCCTCCCCCCTTTATATAGGCTCCCCTAGGGGGGCGCCGGCCCTAGGAGATGGGATCTCCTAGGGGGGGGGCAAGGGGTGGAGTGCCCCCCAAGCCAGGTGGGGCGCCCCCCACCCTAGGGTTCCCAACCCTAGGCGCATGGAGTGGGCCAAAGGGGCGCACCAGCCCATTATGGGCTGGTTCCCCTCCCCACTTCAGCCCATGGGGCCCTTCGGGATGGGTGGCCCCACCCGGTGGACCCCCAGGACCCTTCCGGTGGTCCCGGTACAATACCGGTGACCCCCAAAACTCTCCCGATGGTCGAAACTGCACTTCCTATATATAATTCTTCACCTCCGGACCATTCCGGAACTCCTCGTGACGTCCGGGATCTCATCCGGGACTCCGAACAACTTTCGGGTTACTGCATATTCATATCTCTACAACCCTAGCATCACCAAACCTTAAGTGTGTAGACCCTACGGGTTCGGGAGACATGTAGACATGACCGAGATGGCTCTTCGGTCAATAACCAACAACGGGATCTGGATACCCATGTTGGCTCCCACATGCTCCTCGATGATCTCATCAGATGAACCACGATGTCGAGGATTCAAGCAACCCCGTATACAATTCCCACTACAAGAGATCGGACCTACTGTGACGAGCTCAAAAATGTCACGTAATAGCTAAAAACGTCACAAAATACTCACGTGTGACATTTTTCAGGCGTCACGAGCATCGTCACGTCACGGAATCCCCGTCACAGATTACTCCTAGTGACGTGGCGTGCAAAAAACGTCACCGGATATGGGACCTTCGTTGACGAAAGTGTCGTCACTAGATTTTTGGTAGGCCAATGCGCACTGGATTTCCAAATGGGCCAAGCCCAATAATTCAGTTGATTTTTTCTATTTCGGGTTCTAGTTTTTTGGTGGATCATAGCCTATTTATAACTCAATTATGGTTGACCCAGCCCGCCCTTTTTTATGGAGCAGTTGCCATTTTCCGCTAGCCTTTTCAAGGATTATTTTCTTTATAGTTTTTGCCTGTAATAATACCTCAACATTGTGTGATTCAAAACATATTGTGGGCTTGTGGTCTTTTTAAGCCCATCTTTCCATTGACCAATTTCACATCACATTACAAGCTAACTAGTCTCTAAACAATGTGCATATCACACATCACAGTTACATGCCCCATGCAAAGTAACCCAAGCTACATAACCATCGGATACATCTTTTTTAACTTTGTTGGTGTGACTCATAGCTCCCACCTTCATCAAAATTTGGAATTTTTGTTGGATGCCTCTTCTCGTGACTTCTTGAAGACAACTAGAGTTGTTCTGATCCTCCATTGTCCATATCAACTTCTTGAAAGATGACTTACGAATCAGCCTATTAGAAATAAAGACATAAATATAACATTATGAATGAGTTACAGAAACAATCTACAATTGCGACAAAGAATGACATCCAAGTAACTCGGAGCTCTAGGTTGGGACCTTAACAAAAAAAATACATGTTAGTAATTGTCTAATAATTGATATGATCAAAACTAAACGGGAGAAGTGCATTTTTCAACCCCGAACTCTTGCCCTAGTCTAATTTACAACCCCGAACTTCAATACCATCTAAACTACAACCCTCAACTCTCAAAACCGGTCAGGATTCAACCCTCCCCTCCTTGTTGACTGGTTTTGACCAGTCAACGGATCCAATCAGCATGCCACATCAGAAAAAATTTCAAAATTTCAAGAAAATATAATTAAAAATCTGTAAGATCGAGAAAAAAAATCCGAAATAAAACTTCCCGAGAAAAAAGTTTGCGAAAAAATTTCGAGAACTTTTTCCTGTAATTTTCGGGAAAAAATAAAAAAAATATTTTTTTTGGAAATTACTTTTTGTAGAAATTTTAACTTTTTTATTTTACATTTTAAAATATTTTTCTTGGGAATTTGAAATTTTTCCCTGGAGTTTTTTTATTTTAAGTATTTTTTGGTTTTTCATGGAAATATTGATAATTTTGTTTTTCGGAAATTCGTTTTTTTATTTTTCCCTGATTTTTTCCTGGAAATTTGATTTTTTTCTAATTTATTTTCCTGGATTTTTTTTCCGATTTTACAGATTTAATTTTTTTTGCTGACGTGGCATGCTGACTGGTCGAAACCGGTCAACAGAGAGGAGAGGGTTGAATCCTAGCCGGTTTTGAGAGTTGGGGGTTGTAATTTAGACGACATTGGAGTTTGGGGTTGTAAATTAGACCATGGCAAGAGTTCGGGGTTGAAATATGCACTTCTCTCAAACTAAACATGTCGTATTCGTGAGCAACAAAGGTCATCTGAAATATTAGATTGGAATAAACACATATCAATACATTAGAAAAAAGAACTATTGGTAAGCGGACATGCTTAAATAATAGTTCAACACAAAGTTTGAAATCCTGAGAGGAACAAATTAGCATTTGTAGTAGGTACTCCTTCACAAATTAAAATGGTGCAAAAACAGAATATTCGACAAAGCCTCAAAGGAAGAAACCTCGAAGCAGCCTGAACGGTGCAGGAAGCATGAAAAACTTTTGCATAGCTTAGTTGTTGTCCTGCACATATAGTGTGATCAATAAGAAACTTCCATCTGAAAATAAATTACATACAATTATGCTATGGTCACAGGCCTAAAAAGCTCGTTTAGGCTTTGATCTTTAGTTGTAAAATTGTCATATATCTGCTTATTGGACAGTAATCTGCATTAACATATGGTCACTATCACTTCAGATTGCCTAAACCAGTTCAATGAATTAGTTCTCCATTAGTAATTTGCCAAAATCATGTTGAATCGCTCATAAAACTACCACTGTAGTTCTACAACAGCAATTCACTTGCAAATCTCTTCACATTCCCTGAAACAGAATTGCCACGAGATCAGAACTACAAAATAATACTATAACAATACTGGGGGAGCATCAGCATAATGAAAATATTTTACTGCAGCTAATTATTTAATTACTAACCCATTTCACATGTACTATCTAGGTTCTCATAATAATTTCTCTAAAAGATAAATCAGAACATGGAAAATTCAGTTTACAATTTTCAACTTAGTGACAATATAAACTAGCTTCCATATTCTAGCTCAACACTACTGACAGTGTGGCACAAAAGATGACTATCAAACCTAGCAAATATTACTATAGAAGCATCTCACGATTGACCAATACGAACTCACAAACAGGGAGGAACAAAACAAAACTGATATCTCAACCAATCCCCGCATGTAAGCGGTTCATCTAAATTGAAAGCGGATAGCTGAGCGCCATACACATGTTAACCCAGCCACCCAGGTTGCTGGTCGAGCTTGACGGACCTCCCGCAGAACTCTGGCTTGCCCCTGTGGTCTGTGCTCAATGTAAATCTGTCGGACAAAACCAAAGAAGAAGAAAAATAGAGGGTCAACGAGATGTATCTGATAAGTGTGGAAGGTGGGACAACTATGTGATGACTCATTAGTTAATCATACCCCAGTGGCGGTAGTCCCTACGAAGGTGATGTGTAGGCGAACCCGGTGGTCCACTCAAGGAAGCCATAGCCAGTACCCACATCACCATGACTCCTCTGTCCTCTACCTCATTTGCTCCGATGGAACTGAGAAGTGTATGGAGTGGCACCATAGAGTGAGAGTTCAGTCCCAGCAATCACATGAGAGGGATCGGAGGATGCACGCACGCAGGCACTCACACTAATAACGCACGTCACACACGCAGGCTGGGCTGCGGCCGTGCGACCAGGCTGGTCCGGCCGCGGCGCACACTGGGTCCGCCGCTGCGCGCCATGGAGGGACCTGACGCAAGTAGCAGCTTCTGCAGCGGTGCGCCCTCGAGGAACCCGACGGGAGAGGGAAGAGAGAGAGAGCAGCTACTCCTGCCGCCGTCGTCGTGTTTGGTTGCCTCTGATCAACCACCGCCGCCACACAAGCGAAAGAAAAGGAGATCGAACAGATAGGGTTTCGCTCGGGGAGGGGAGAAGGTGGACGAGGGGAACAAAATTTGCTGTTATGTGCGGTTGAGCTGGCTTCGGCCCACGTATATAGAAAAATCTAAAGATAGGGCGTTTTGCTGGGCTTGCCAGGCTATGGGCTGTGCTACGCCCGTCACATACGAACTTATGAATAGCCGCCAGCCAGAACCATGCTGCCTTGCCGCAACGTGACGCCTGCTAGAACCCGGAATAGATGAACAGATGGATCATACACCCCCAGGGAAGAAATAACTAACCAGCTTGCCCTAAAAAAATTTAACCAGCTAAGTGCTGTAGGTGTATATATACAGTCCAGAGCCATATTAAATATTTTTAGTACAATATTATTTTACCCGGGTTCAAACTCCCTATACCAACTTTTCCCCATTAACTTGTATATCTATTTTTCAAATAGCATCAGCTCACGAACGCATGGATTCATGTTTTTTTTTGCCCGGCCAGTGTCT